>NC_058131.1:306376829-306437024 GCF_016433145.1 Gracilinanus agilis
CCTTCCTTCCTTCCTTCCTTCCTTCCTTCCTTCCTTCCTTCCTTCCTTCCTTCCTTCCTTCCTTCCTTCCTTCCTTTTGGTTTTTAGCCACATATACCTATTGCTATTTGTTGGTGGGACATGCCTAAAAGAAGTATAGTTTAGCGGTGGGTTTGGGAAATGGGGGCATCTTTGTTAGAGAAAAGCTACTCAGAAACCCTGTCCTTTTTATTTTTTATTTTTTTAAAACCCCTACCTTCCATCTTGGAATCAATACTGTGTATTGGCTCCAAGGCAGCCTTGCCCAGCCAGGGTCACACAGCTGGGAAGTGTCTGAGGCCGGATTTGAACCTAGGACCTCTGGTCTCTAGGTCTGGTTCTCAATCCACTGAGCTACACAGCTGCCCAGCTGCCCCTTCCCTCCCTGCCATTTTCTTTAGGCCTCTCCTGACTTCCATTTCCTGTCTTCTTCAGCCTCCTTCAAAAGTCCATTAAATACCATCTCTTTTAAGAGGTAATTTGCCCTCTTGCCTTTTCCCCTCAACTGCTAGGGCCTTCCCTCTGAGATTACCTCCCATTTGCACTGTATATTTCTTCTATTTACATAGTCATTTGCAGCTTGTTTCCCCTGGTAGAATGCTTTTTATTTTTAATTTAAAAGAACTTAAATGTTTTAAATTTAACTTTTTTAGCTCCTTGAAGGCTAGGGCTGAGGTTTTGTCTTTCTGTCCCTTCAGTTCCTGGTACACAGCAAGAACTCAATAAGTTCTTGTTAATTCCTAGGGCACACTAGGGCACTGAACACATGCTTGGGTGGGGGATATATATGCTAGAAATTGTGTGAATACACTAAGATGTAATATATAGCTTATGCCCTCTTTTAGCTTCCCTTGAACACAGTTGCAAAACCCTAGGGCCCACACTTTCCCAAAATCATGAAGTCACCAGAGTTTGTCTTTGGACTTTTCTGCACCATTTCCTAAAGATAGAGGTAGGAAAAGAGAACATCCTGGGTAGAGGTAATAATAACCTGAGCAAAGACATAGAGGTCTAATAGTAAGGTATATTTTCAGTGGACCAGTACTTGCTCAGTTTGTTTGAAGCTTATACTGAATGGAGAGAAGTTATATGAGATTAGGCTTCAAAGATAGAGTGATATTAAGTCATAGAGGGGATTTTAAATGCCAGGTAGAGGATTATCTCCTGAGTAAAGTTCTAATTGCTCATTTAAACTTTAGTCAGGAGGCAATAGGGAACTACTGAACATTTTTGAGCTGAGGAGTGACATGACAAGATCTATGAGTAAGAATGATTATTATGGCAGCAGTAGGAAGTTTGTATTAGAGGAAAAGAAAAAAGGTTAACGTGAGATCTATATGGAGCCTTTTATGATAGTCTATTTGGGTGATAATTGAAGCCCACATTAGAGAGATAGCAGAGAGAAGAGAGAGCAAGGGATAGGTGTGAGAGATGTTGAAAAGGTGCCTTTGATATGGCTTGGTACCTGGTTTGATTTGAGAAGGAAGGGAGAGGGAAGATCAAAGCTGACTCCAAAGTCGTGGAGATGGAAGACTGAATTAATGGTGATACCAGAGACAATAATGGTAAATTCAGAAGGAACAGGTTAAGGGGAAAAACAATAAGTTTTAGTTTTGACTAGAAATATTGAATTTTAATTGCTATTATGACATACTGATAGAGATTTCCTATTGGCAATTGAAAGATACATAAGTAGGTCAGGGGAACTAAGGCCTCTTGTTTCAGGACCATCAACATTTTGGGCTATACTTCCTCCCTTACTGGCTCTCTTGAACTTTTTTTTTTTGTAAGTCTCTGGCTTTACTCTAATTTTTATCCACATTTATGGCAAAGTTGTTTTTTCTCCCTTGCCTGGCCCCAGGATGGCATTACCATGGTCACTATTTCTGTTCCAGAGCCTAATGGCTGGCCTACTATCTGATTGTTGAAGTGGGACAAGTGAGTCAGGCTGCCTCCACTGCCTTTCAGGAATCCATTGCTCTCATCATCTACTCTAGATAGCATCTCTCTACACACAAAGCTAACATTAGGTTGCGGCCACCTGCAGCCTCCTTGTCCCAGGTGTGTTACCTGGAGAGCCGTACTCCTCTTAGTGATGCCCTTCATCGGTCTGGTGGGCTGTGGATCACTGAATACGCTAGTTTCTTCCCAGGTGTCCCCTCTTGTAGAGTGGTGGGATGGGGCTGGGAAACCCTAGCTCTGTTTACACTCGTTCAGAGGAAGCGCTGAGCTGTGTGCCCCACGCACAGGGCACTGGACTCGGGGGGCTGCCCGTTTAAGGAAGCAAGCACCTGCAGAGCCCTTAGCACAGAAAAGTGGGTCTCCAGGTTTCACACTCCTGCCCTATGATTATACAATAGATTTAAAGTCTCTGATATCTACAAATCTACATCAAAATATATTCTTGAGCTGTAGGGAACGTCTCAGAATTGTTAACCTTCTCCCCAGGTATTAGAGGTAACACACTGTGAGATTAGATGTATATTTTCTTCAAGCTATACCACCCATTGAGGAGTTCATATTTACATCTTTTGTTGATATTTTTATAGATTAAAAGCGCCTCTTTACTAGGTGATAATTCTGCTAAGTACTGTAATTTGCTGCCATTAATATTTGTCTGAGTCCTAGTTTGCAAAATATATTTGAAACCACTTTAGAAAGTCGCATAATTGCTTCTTTGTCGAGCTGGTAAAATGAGTAGTTTCTTTATCCAGGCTTTATCCTGTTAACCTTAGAGGTGAGTGACTGCTCGCAGGAGTACTTGGGGAATGTCTTAGCACTGTTGAGCCATTTAATTTCAGGCCTGATTTCATAGCGGTGACACAGAATTGGCTCTGAGCAAGCTTGCAGGCATTTCAGGGGTTTGCTGTTCAGCTCAAGATGAAGGCCTGCTTCCTACTAATAGAAAGGAAATGGATACACCTGTAGATGGTGCTTATGTAAGAATTGATCTCTGCATCCCTCCTGTGAGATTCTCAAGATCTGAGACTGGATTGTGCAGGAGAGAGCAGGGGCAGCTGAGGAACCATCTGGGCTTTCTTTGGTAGCCTAATGTATGGTTCTGCTAACTTTGTCGGGGTTCCCAGGATTCCTGACTCAAGGGTAAGGGTCCTGTGCCCAAGGCAAAGCATGCTCTGAATGTCTGTTCTCAGGGGAAGGAAGAGCAGATGTTCCTGGTCACTTGGCCCCATGGCCTGGCCTCTTGGGTTTAGGGGGAGACAGGAGAGAAAATATCTCCTTTCTCCCTGATCAATCCAAATGGTGGTGAGTGTTAAAAAAAAGCCCTTTGCTACCATAACAAAGAAAACCCATGGCCCTACTAAGCCTATGGTGGCCAAAAAACCATGTTAGCTTAGTTTCAGTCTTTCGAATGAAAAAGAGCATCGGATTTGAAGTCAAGTTGAGATAGGTTTGAATTCTGGTTCTGCTTATTACTTGTTTGGCCTTGAAGGAGTCACTTCTTTTATGGGATGATTTCTCTACAAAATGAAGAAGTTATTTGAATGAATGTAAATTTGATGAAGATGATTTCCAAGAGCCCTTCCAGCTAAGATCCAGTTAACCCCAAGTTGTAATCTACGTTATGTTCAAGAAACAAAAAAATCCTTCTTTCTTAAAGCTTGTTCTTTTTCTGTTGTTCTTTTCAGTTTGTTAGCACCATTGCTCTCTCTCTCTAGAATGTTAACACATTCATTCATTCATTCACTTTATATAATCTATCTACAATCCTTTTTGTCTCCTCTAGTCTCTAAACAATACTTCTCCTCACTGTTTCCAGTCTGTTAGCACATCCACTCACTCTCTTTGGTATGTAAGCCTATCCATTCATTCATTTAAGTTCTCCACTCTGTTAACACATCCTTTCTGTCATTCTCTCCAGTCTGTGGCACATCCTTTCATTCTCTCTGGCATTAGCACATATTCACACTCTCTCTCTGTCTCTGTCTCTGTCTGTCTGTCTGTCTGTCTGTCTGTCTGTCTGTCTGTCTGTCTCTCTGTCTGTCTCTCTGTCTCTGTCTCTGTCTCTGTCTCTGTCTCTGTCTCTGTCTCTCTCTCTCTCTCTCTCTCTCTCTCTCTCGCTCTGTCTCTCTCGCTCTCTTTCTCTCTCTCTCTCCCCCCTCTCTCTCATCATCATCGTCATCTAGGTCATCCTGTCTCTTTCTTTTCCTCTCTAGTCTTTCCCCAACTCTTTTCTCCCTCTCCAGTCTTTTCTCATCTTTGCTTCCTGCCTTTCATTTGTTAGCACTTCTGCCCTCCCACTTAGTTTAACCTTTGGGTGGACCAACCATTTTTAGTTCACTGATAAAGCATGGATGTTAAATGTGGAGTCATTTTTACTTTATCCATTGCTGTATCCTCTGCCATCCAGAATATCTTAGCTTCTTTCTTTGGACCTTTCAGGGTATGGTCTCATTCAGCTAAGTAACAATTTCTGAGTGTGGCAGTGGAACGATCTGGGATGAAGGAGGAAGCATTATCTGACCTGATTTCTCTTGTTTCCAGTTCAAAAAGCTTCAGCACAGAGCACAAATGATTCATGAGTGGCCATTGTTTGGAGTTCATGATCAAGAGCTTGGGATAAAAGCTCTATTTTAATGTATGTGTGTGTCCTCTCTCCGCAGCAACAGAAATCTTGTATGGAAAATAGGAAGAAAGATTTTAATCAAGTAAATTGCAAAGTCCTTGAATTCTCTTTTCAATATTTACCAGGGCCATGGCACATAAATGATTTTTTAGATTTTGGTGATGTCCCATTTAGGAGAGGTGCTGGTAAATATTTAACAACCAGCTCTCTAAAAAAAAAAAGTACATGTGAAACATTTTAAAGTTTAATATTCATTAACATTTTCTCCATCCTTCTCTTAAGTCTTAATGATCAAACCTTGATTTATAGTGCCAATTTCTGGGGTATAAATTCTCAAAATGAAAATTTTACAATTGGCTTCTGTACACCTTTGCTTTTAGGAGAGAAAAGAAGAGATTGAATAGAATTTATTAGTAGCTTAAATTTTCATAGCACTCTATAGTTTCAAAAGCTATACAGCTTACTTCTACTTACACATTCTCTGGAAGTGTAAAGGAGGAAGTTCCCCCGGTTTTTGTTTTTTTAATTTGAAAAATTTTATTTAATTGATTAATTTAGAATGTTTTTTCATGGTTACATGATTCGTGTTCTTTCCCTCCCCTCCTTCCCCCTTGCCCCATAGTCAATGAGTAATTCCACTGAGTTTTACATATGTTATTGATCAAGACCTATTTCCATATTATTAATATTTGCATTAGGGTGATCACTTAGAGTCTACATCCCCAATCATATCCCCATTGACCCATGTGATCAAGCAATTGTTTTTCTTCTATGTTTCTACTCCAACATTTCTTTCTCTGGATGTGAATAGCATTCTTTCTCATAAGTCCCTCAGAACTGTCTTGGATCATTACATTGCTGCTAGTGGAGAAGTCCATTACATTCGAGTGTATCAGTCTCTGTGTATAAGGTTCTCCTGGTTCTGCTCCTTTCACTTTGCATCAGTTCCTGGAGGTTGTTCCAATTCACATAGAATTCCTCCAGTTCATTATTCCTTTTAGCACAATAATATTCCATCACCAACAGATACCACAATTTATTCAGCCATTCCCCAATCTATGGACACCTCCTTATTTCCCAATTTTTTTGCCACCACAAAGAATGTGGCTATGAATATTTTTGTACAGGTCTTTTTCTTTATTATCTCTTTGAGTTCCCCTGGTTTTATCTGCATTTTCATGCATTAGTGGTCTAGTTCCCTACATGTCACAGATGGCTTTTATTCCTTCTATTTGTATCACATTGACTTTGAACCTATATACTTTGTGGGATAAGGCAAATACACATTAGTCTTCTTGGGCTAGTAATACTTCATAAGCTAATATTTAGTCCATTCCATTACCTCTATCTGACAGTGACCTCCTTGTTGTGTTGGTTAAGTCATTTTTCAGTCATGTCTGACTCTGTGGCTCCATTTGGGGTTTTCTTAGCACAGATAGTGAGGTGGTTTGCCATTTCCTTCTCCAGCTCATTTTACAGATGAGGAAACTAAGGCAAACAGGGTTAAGTGACTTACCCAGAGTTACACATTTATTAAGATGAGACTTCCTAACTTCAGGTCCAATACTCTATCCACTCTATACACCATCCACATTAACCTAGCTGTCCAGTGACCACCCTAGTGTTTGTTAAAATGTATTAGTGGATTGATAATTGCCCAGGCTTGAAATTAAACTTCATAAACAAAGCCTCAGAAATTATTAGTAATAACTCTATTCAAAACAAAGAACTCCAATTTATATGTGGAATAACAAGTCTCACTGTCAGTGAGTTCTTAACTGGCAAACCCAATAGGGTTTTTATGATCCTTGTCCTTCTAATGTAAAACTGCTCCTATATTGCTAGACTGGGAAAGGACTTGTTTGGAATTACAAAAGTCATCACAGATCCACACATACAGGAGTGAGCTAACTCTTTGAAGGCCTTTCCAGATTCTCATCTCAGCAACCTTCAAATGGGACCAGAAAATTTAGGTCAGAAGACCTCTTTTTAAGCACTTACATTTCCAAGGTTTTACTATATCATCAACCAAATCACTGAGAGGCTTAGTGATGATGAGATCATTCTTCACACATTTCTGATAAATAGCCACCAAATCCTAGATGAACCTTTTGATCTCAAGCTTTCTTCAGGGTAGCCAAGTTGATGAGTACTTCCTCTTTTCAGGGTCAGCCTCTATTTGACTCATACTTAAAAGAAGAGATACAAAACTAGCCCTTGGCAGTGGATAGCTTTATTTTTTTTATTCTCAAATTCCTATTTTATTTTATTTTTAAAATTTTTATTTTGAATATTTTCCCCTAGTTACATATTTCATGTTCTTTCCCTCTCCCTCAACCCCCCCCCCCCAAACCTCCCTTATCCAACACACAATTCCACTGGGTTTTACATGTATCATTGATCAAGGCCCAATCCCATATTATTGATAGTTGGACTAGAGTTATCGTTTAATGTCTACACCCCCAATAACATCCCCATCATCGTTTAGTGTCTACATCCCCAATAATATCCCTATCAGCCCATGTGTTTAAGCAGTTGTTTTTCTTGTTTCTCCTCCCACAGTTCTTCCTCTTTCTCATAAAACCCTCAGCCTTGCTCTGGATCCTTACACTGTTACTAGTAGAGAAGTCCATTATGTTTGATTGTACCACAGTATATCAGTCTCTGTGTACAATGTTCTCCTGGATCTGCTCCTTTCACTCTACATCAATTCCTGGAGGTCATTCCAGTTCACATGGAATTCTTCCAGTTCTTTATTCCTTTGAGCACAATAGTATTCTGTCCCCAACAGATACCACAATTTGTTCGGCCATTCTCCAATCGAAGGGCATTCTCTCATTTTCCAATTTTTTTGCCATCACAAAGAGCACGCCTATAAATATTTTTGTACAAGTCTTCTTACTTATCTCTTTGGGGTATAATCCAAACAGTGCTGTGGCTGGATCAAAAGGCAGATAGTCTTTTAAAGCCCTTTGAGCATAGTTCCAAATTGCCATCCAGTGGATAGCTTTAGATCAGTGATTCCCAAAGTGGGCACTATTGCCCCCTGGTGGGTGCTGCAACGATCCAGGAAAGCAGTGATGACCACAGGTGCATTTATCTTTCCTATTAATTGCTATTAAAATGTAAAAAAAATTAATTTCCAGGGGGCTAAGTAACAATTTTTCTGGAAAGGGGGAGGTAGGCCAAAAAAGTTTGGGAACCACTGCTTTAGATTAACTTCAAGCTAACTGAATATATGTGTAGCCTTTCCTTGAACTTTTCCAATGTCTTACCACATTGGATAATGTCATCCATATGCCCTGACCCTTCTATGTAGGCAGTAATACCCACTATGTTTCCCATGAGCTTTTGAAGAGTTCAGGTCCCCTGAAATTCCTAGTGACACACTCAAACTGCTAGAATCCTACTGGAAAATGAGAGTGGTTTTCCATTTTTTTCTTCCACTGCAGGGATCTGATAATCCATACTGTTTGAGTCAAACACTGATGGCCGTTGCTTGCTTAGCAGATATTTTGCAGAAGAGTGGCATGGTACCCTGAACCCACCTAGTTCTCTTGCTCTAGATGTGATGAAGTATGTAGTCTAGATCTTTTTAGTCTTTTTCTGTACCACCACTATGGGTATGGCATATATTGGGAACTCAGTGATGATGCCATTAGTTAATAATCAATAAGCTGTGAATATGCTGTCTTCCTCCAGTGGAATATTGAGTTCTTTCAGGCCAACGACTGTCCTTTCTACTTTATTTGTATTTCCAGCTCTTAGTATAAATGCTTATTAAATAACTAGCCAACTGAAACTCCTTGCCCTTAAGGAGCTTACATTCTAGTGGATAAGATAACATTAATACATATAAGTATATAAAACCAAGTAGTTTGGGGAGAGAGAAGGGTCAGGATCTAGAAAGGCTAAGCTGAGTCTTGAAAGAAACCAGGGAATTCAAGAGGTGAGAAGGAAGAAAGAGAATATTCTAGACCCGAGTGATAGCCAGAGTATGTTTTAAAAGAGATAGGTCAGTATGGCTAGATTCATTGTGAAGTGGGAGTGTGTGGGTAAAGGATAAGAATCTTAGGTAGGAATTGGTCAGATTGTGAAGAGATGCAAATGTCAAACAGTTTCTATTTGGTCTTTGAGATCATGGGGAGCTATTGGAATTTGTGGAGTGGAGGAGAAGTTACATTATCAGACCTGTTTTAAGAGAATCAATTTGGTTTCCATGTGGAAGATAGATTAGAATGGAGAAAGGCTTGAAGCAAGAGGATTAAATGGAACATCAATGTAGTGGTCTAAATGAGAACTGAAGAAGACTTAAACTAGGGTGGTGACTATGAATAGAGAGAAAGAGACATATGGGAGAGATGTTATAGAGACAGAAATGACAAGATTTGTGATATGCAGAAATGGGCAGCCATGTTCTGTAGGTGCAAGTTAGCAGTTTGCCACTTTGGAACACAGAACCTGGCAAAGCACCCAGGGCATGTGCCAGGATGAAGGACACAGTATAAAAGGGGTCCACAAACCCCTGGGGACTTCACTTCTTTCTCTCATATCAAGGGTTAGGGAGGAGGTGGTGGATCTGGGCCCCTGGGTGGTTTGGAAGATTTGATAGGCAGGCAGGTAGGGACAACCTTCATTGCTAGCCAAATTCATTACCTCATTGGCATAGCCAACAACCTTCTATTCAAGCCAGTGTCAACAGCTACTTCAAGAAAGAATAGCATCTGACCCAGGGGCCTGACAGCCTCTGGGCTCAGCTATAAACAGCAACAGAGTTCGGGGAGTGCCCTCAAGGCCTTCTCATACTCTGCACCTAGAACAACTTCTGTTTCAAGATTTATTTAGTTTCAAGTGTTTAGGCAAGATCCTTTAGGACACCCTTCACCCACCTTTCCTCCTCCCTCTTACCTACCCTCACTTTGATTATAAATAAACCCTGTTTGACCTTAAAGCCTAGATAATCTTTAAAATCAATTACTTACCCTAATAGCAACTAGACTCAAGCAGTCAGATCCCGTTAACATCATTAACTGGTTTTAGCCTTTCCAAGCTAGTGTGATCCATCTTCAACATAAGGTTTCAGGAAGTCACATTCTACTTCCTGGAAACATTTACCAACTGCTTGGCTGGACTGGTTCTTAAGGCTTTAAAGCTTTAGCAGAGATTCTTGGACTCTTAAAGGAGACTTAACCCAGCTGGTGTGGGTACAAATCTATACTCACATATAGCAGTGGTTAGGGTTTCTCTCTCCCTACTTAAGCTCCATCATTAGCATTTGCCTGGCCCCCTCCTGCTCATAACTGGTTAGCTGATGTAAATAGAGAAGTGATGAGATAAGTGAGTAACTAGTTGGTCATTGAACAGAGCTTTCAAGTCTTTCAAAGTTGTCTGTTTACAATGTTGTACTTTTATAAATTATTCATTTGTTCTACTAAATAAGCACTATAACATTAGTTTATACGTCTTCCCAAGTTTCTCAGAAATGTTCATTTTCCCATTTCTTATGGCACAATAATAGTCCTTTTCATTTCTAGTTCTTTGTTACCCAGAAAAAGATTTCCTATAAATATATTTGTACATATGGGTATTTTTCTTCTTTCTTTGAGCTCTTAGGGATATAGGTTCAGTGGTAGTACTTCTGCGCTGCCCATTTTATAACTTTTGGGGCATAGTTCCAAGTTGCTGAACCAATGGCTTAACCAGTTAACAACTCCACTAAGTATATACTAATGTGCCCTTCCAATATTTTTTCTTTTTTTCTTTTATTAACTTCTAGCCTGATGGATGTGAGGCAGAAATTTAGTTGCTTTCATTTCCATTTCTCTAATTATTAGTGATTTGGATCATTTTTATGTATAGCTATTGATAACAGAAATTTTCCTTTAGAAATTACTGATTCTTTGTCCATTTATCAATTTGGGGATTGGCTTAGTCTTATAAACTCAAACCAATTCTTAATATGTTTCAGAAATGAGACCTTTGTCAGAGAAACCTCGTGAAAAGATTTTTTTGGCCAATTAAGTGTTTTCCTTCTAATGTTAGCTACATTGGTTTTGTTTGTGCAAAAACTTTCTAGTTATATGTAATCAAAATTGTCTATTTTATCTTCTGTGATTCCCTCTCTCTGTTGTTTGGTCTTGAATTATTCCCCTAGCCATAAATGAGAAAGTTATTTCCTTCTTTGCTCCTTTAACTAGTTTACAATATGACTTTTCTTAAAAAATCCAAGTAAGCTATCCATTTGGAGTTTATCTTGGTATGCGGTGTGAGGTGTTGGTCTAAATATCATTTTTTGCCAGGCTTCTGTCTAATTTTCCAGAAGTTTTCATTCAACAGGGAATTCTTATCCCAGTAGTTGGGGTTTTTGGGTTTATCCAACAGTAGGCTACTAGATTCATTTGCTTCTGTATGTTATGGACCTAATCTGTTCCACTGACTGACCTCTTTATTTCTTAAGCAGCACCAAAAATTTTGTTTTGATGATTTGTAGTATAGTTTGACATATGGCACTGCTGGGCCCCCTTGCTTCCCACTTTTTTTTTGTTATTCCCTTTGAAACTCTTGATAAATGTGCCAAATGAACACCAGTTGATTTGCTGATGACAGAGTAGGGGGCTGTGTCAATTTAAAAGGAGAGAGAGCTTTCACTCTCACTTTAGAACTGTGAATTCTAACTTTCTTTCTAACTGAGACTAACAGTGAAAGGTTGGTTCCAGTGCCTTCCCTGGGTGTGTTTTACCGACCCACCAACAGAAATAGCAACTGCTTGAAAATGGAAGCTAGAATATATGTATTGGTATTAGATGACCCTGAAACTGTATGGCCTCTGCTGCTTTTTATCTCTTTCCCTTAGAAGAGGCGAGTGAAATAATCCTGAGATGGATATTTTTAGCCTTAGTGGCAGTTTTGCAAGTTTGAGAAGTTGACTGCCCCTGGATCTCTTAGTCAGATTTGACTGGCAACAGGGGAAGTTTTCTGCATCAGAGAGGATGACTACTGGACAAAAAGAGGAGGAATCCGTGCTTTGCTCTGGCCAGGAAGAACCCTTTAAAATTGCCTGATCCATTTAATATAGCCATTTCTGCCTTTAAAAATAGGGTAGAATAGTCCAGAGTGGCGACTGTGGCTTGTACACAGTAGCAAGTGGGTAGCACAACAGCATTTGCCTCTGTAATGGGGAATGGGGTGTAGTGGGAGAGCTCTGGTCCCAGGGCAGGGGGATATTGGTGGGGCTTAGGCCCAGCACAGAGGAGATAGTATTTAACTTGCCCAGGGACATCACCGTAGTGTCATCCCCCCAGGTGTGTGTGTGTATCAGGAGGAAGGTGTGTGTGTATATGCTGTCATCAGCAAATGTTCCATAGTAGCACTCAGGTCCCTGTACTGGTGGACGTTGCTTGGCTTTGGAACAAAGCATCTGTGCTCCCTCACAGAAGGGCAGCTTGAGGTCTCAGAAAAAGGGGATAACAAGCATTCCAGTCCTATGTGAGGGGGCATCAATTAGCCCTGGCTATTTGGGAGGTACACGTTTGGGGGAGGTGTTTAAGTGCCCTAATAGGCACACTTCAAAGGTTTATAGATTCTCACCTCAAGTTCTTTCTTCTAATTCCTTGACTTTCACATTTAAATACTCCTAGAAATAAACCAGTCAGGCTTTGAGCCACCCACGTAAGACAGCAGAGTCCAGGGGTTGGTTTCATTGCACAGACTATTGATATATCAAGAGACCTGCATGAATCCCACAGCTTCAGCAATGGGAGATCTCTGAGGAGATCTAGTCCAACCTTCCTTCCATACCAGAATCCCCTCTACTTCATTCTTGAAAAGGAAGGATCGCCCAGCCTCTGTTGGAACAATGTACCTACAATGATGATCCCTTCTTCTCTCCAGGCAGCATTTTTCCTCATCTATAAGAAGAGGCAGTTGGAATGGATGATTTCTGAGTTCCTTGCCCAGGGATGGGGAAAATAACTTGGATCTGTGATTTTGTTGGAATAGAGGAAATTCCCTTTATCATGCAAGTCAGTGTCTTCTCTTCAATATATATAGTCCTAGAGAGTTGCCTTTAATACTGAGAAGGTACAGGACTTACCCAGGGTCACACAGTCAGAAGCAAGACCTCTTGACTCTGAGTTCGGTCCTCTATGCACTGCACTTTGGATTTTTCCAACTTCTAACATTATATAAATCTATTCTGATCACATTCCTTCAATTACACCTTTGGCCCCTGAATTCAGGTTTTTCTCTTTTTGAAAGTTGTTTCACTCTGTCTCCTTGTTGGTTCTTTCACTCCTATACTTGTTTTGTAGAGTTATTTGAAGATTGGTTGGAGAGGGAGCTTCTCTGCTCAACTCCACCATCTTGGCTCCTGGTGAGCTCCTTCTGGATCAGGGTCATGTTTCATCTTCCATCTCTGTATCCACAGTATATTGTACACAAAGGATCCTTTTGCAACTCACTGACCTATAGAGCAGGGTCTCATGGCTGGAGTGCAGATGATATATTTTTGGCATGACATCCCATCATTATTCTCTTTGTAGAGGAAATGGGTGGATAAATAGATATTCCAGAACCAAAATGAAACCCATCACCCTTGTGTCTACTTACCAGTTACCGACAGAACTGTAACTGGGATAGAGCCACTGAGACTTTTTCCCAGGATGCTGAAATTTAAAGGGTACAGAAAGTACTTGTACACAACTAGCAAATAGAAATAACTATGCTTAGCAATATTAATTAATTAAAATGATAAAATGGATAGTGTGCTGCTTCTTCCCTCTCTGAAGTCACTTCCTAGGTAAATTCTTCTCCAGTCCAATCTGGCCCACTCTCTCCCCTGGCCTCACTCTGTTCTGGGGTCTCTGTTTTCTTCCCCTTCTCCTTCCTCCAACCTCTCTGACCTTGTTTTAGAACTTTTCTCTCCCATGAGGTCTTCTGTTCCAGGGTTTGAGGACTACCTCCCAACAAAAGTGCATTTGTCTTTAAAAGTTGATTTGGAAGTGTCTTTTCTACTGGTTCCTTGGGGGCCAAAATGGCTAGTTATGGCTCTGACCTCTGGTTTAAAGTTACGAACACAAATCATAGACTTGGGTAAGGAGCCGGCCCATTTCAGGCCAGAGCAAACTTCCATCTGTTCATTACCCTGATGTGTTACGGTGGCAATATGCCTGACACAGTCATACCAAATGTATTTTCACGCTTCTGCATTTCAAGCATTTTGAGAGTGAAACAATTGTTTTGGTGATTTAAGGTTTTAAATTGGTTAAAAGGCAGAGGAAGGAAGCTCTTTGGCTAACTTGGAGGGGGACAGAAAAAAGTGCTAAAGGATTTTAAGCTAATTGCTGTGACATTTTCTTTCATACCTCTAGTTTATCCACCAGGCCACATAAGAAGCCTCTAAATGATTACAGGTTAGCTTTTTTTCACCCATCAGCTAAGCAACTAGGTAGCATAGTGAATAGTGCTGCTGGTCACTGAGACAGGAAGATCTGAGAGAAAATTGGCTTCAAACACTTACTTTAAATGTATGACCTTGTGAAAGTACTTAATCTCTGTTTGCCTCAGTGTCCTCAATTGTAAAATGGGGGTAATAATAGCATTTCTCTGTCCCTGTCTCTGACTCTCTCTGTCTCTTTGTCTGTTTCTGTCTCTTCTAGGATCATTGTGAGGATCAAATGAGATATTTTATAAAGCACTTAGCACAATACCTGGCACACAGTAGATACTATATGAATGCTTATTTCCTTTTCATTTGATCCAGGATCATTCTGAGACATTGCCTCAGGAAGTCCCTTATGTGAATGTATACATTTATCATCTCATGACATTGAGCTTTGTACATAGTAGATATTAAGAAAATGGTTGTTGAATGAATGAAAAAGAAAAAAGTTATTATGTGCTTACTTAGTGTCAGTTATATTCCTAGTCTAGGAACATAAATATGCAAGTGAAATAGTTCCTGAGCTCAAAGAGCTAATGGGGAAGGGGGAGAGAAAATATTATAGAGACATGGTGAAAGAGAAGGAAATTTTGGTTGGGAGAGGGGTTCATGAAGATGGGGAGCTGATCTGTAGGAAAGCTGATTGAAACATCCTCTCCAGAAGCAATGGCAGTATTAATTTGATTATTCTACCCAGAGAAGGAATTGAATATCTGGAGGAAGAAGGGTATATGCATGGCAGAGAAATAGATGGTATGATGGTCCTAGTAAACTCTCTAGATGGGATACCAAGCATGGATCCACTTATTTACCAATGAAGGGAGCTCAATCTTAGAGTAAGAATTTGAAAGTTGAGTGGGATATATTGCTTCAGGATCTGGGTGTGGGGATAGGCATAATTTCTCAATGAACTGGAAATTCTAGGTGGGGATAAAGAATCAAGGGCAATGAAGATACCCTGGGTAAGTGGGATGTGAAGTATGTGCTGGTCCAACTAGATAGGTGAGTTTGTATCCATTAATTTAGCAGCTAAGTGGCACAGGAGATAGAGCATTGGGCTTGGAATCAGGAAGATTCATCTTCTTGAGTTCAAATATGATCTCAAACATTTACTAGCTGTACAAGTTATTTAACCCTCTTTGCCTCGGTTTCCTCATCTACAAAATGACTGGAAAAGGAAATGACAAATCACTCCAGTATCTTTGCCAAGAAAACCCCAAATGGGGTTTCTAAGAGTTGGACACAATTAAACAATACTCACTAATCCAAGAGAGTCTAGGACTGAGATTAACTGCCCATTTGAACTACTAAAGATATTCCTGAATGAGGAGGTTAGTTTATCGATTTTGCAAATAATAGGTACTAAATAAGTGTATAAATACATAAATTCATGAATGTTGAGATTACACAGATTGCTCATGAGTACACGATAACACTATTTAAATTCATATAATGTCATGCACTTTAAAAATGAATTTTATTGATATCTTTTCTTTCATTACTTACATTTCTTAAAATATGCTTGCTCTAACCCTCCCAGAGAGACACTACTTATAACAAAGGACAACAAAAAGCAAAAAAGTTCAGCTAAACTATGTGCAGTGTTCCACATCCATAATCACCCACCTCTACAAAGATTCCAGGGAGATATATTTACACATAATTCCTTTTAAAAAAAATTCTGAACTTATCCTTCAAAGAGAACATTTATATGTAGAGAACAGAACCCAAAAAAAGATTGAAGTGTGAATCACTATTTTATAACTTAATTAAAAAAACATAATATATTCCATGTTACTTTCAAAACTGCCCTGCTTATTTGTGTTGTCTCTTGAATGTCTTTCTGTTTTCATTACCTTTTAAAAATGTTTCAATGGCCTTTTATTTATTTATTTTTTGGCATCACTATTGCTAACCTTTCAAAAACAGAAGTCTATCTTCAGGTCCTCTCTTAAGTCTCTCAATAATGTAGAGCTTAAAGGTTTATTATTTATTTATTTTTTAATAAAACTCTTAACTTCTGTGTATTGGCTCCTAGGTGGAAGAGTGGTAAGGGTGGGCAATGAGGGTCAAGTGACTTGCCCAGGGTCACACAGCTGGGAAGTGTCTGAGGCCAGATTTGAACCTAGGACTTCCCATCTCTAGGCCTGACTCTCAATCCACTGAGCTACCCAGTTGCCCCGAGATTAAAGTTTTAAAGGCATACTTTTTTCTTTCCTCCCTGTTATCAATATGTTGGCACTAAGTCATCATACATCCTCTTTAATTGCTCAAATAACTAACTTTCTGGGGTTCTCTTAATTCTTGTGTTTGCATTTCAGTGTTTCCATTTAGTCATATTATTTCCAAAAGAAAAACCTGTAAGTACTTTAATCCATTAAAATCATTGTTTTCTTCTTCTTATTTAATTTTGCAGAGTAAGTTATTCTTGGTTGTAATCCTGTATCTTTCGCCTCTTGAAATATTGTGTTCCAACATCTCTTCTTGTATAGAAAGGGTCAATTGTTTCTGATAGCATATGAATATTTTCTTCTATTTTCAATATTTTTATTTCACTTTATAATTTCTTGCTGTTCTAATGGAGTTATTGAATTCTCTTAAGGCTTAGAGTGATAGATTTTCAGGGAGTTGTAGGACAACTCTGGACAGAGTGCTTAGGATTTCTAAGCCTTATATACCTGCTTTATCTTGGTCTGATTTCTGCTGTGCTGCAACTGGTCCATGTCAAACCACAGGGCTGTCCAGAGCTACCTTCTGCTCTTGTCTACTAAAAGAAAACCCTAAAGACTCAACATGTCTTTGACTTTGCTAAGAGTCTGCTGACTTGTCTGCCTGAGCTCTTATTACCATTGCTAGTGGACTTATTTCCTATGGTTTATGGCTTTCTGGTGAACTCCTGATACAGTTGTGAGATGGGAAAAGTCACTTATGGCAGTTACTTATTGGATTTCTTGATAATGATTTGGTCCAGTGCAAATTATAGTTTATTACTGGAGTGATTTTATGGGCACTGACTCACTGACTCTCCAGCCAGTTGCCGTTTAGACAGCTATCTTGACTGGAAGTGTCCTTTGAGACTTAAAATAGATGCCAGCTCCTACATGATGACTGGTTCTTGATCACTGCAGCTTCTCATGCCTTCCTCTACTCATTGCCCCCACTACAAAAATTTATTTTTTATTTACCTATACATGTAAGTATTATTTCTTCTTGATATAATTTAAGCTCCTTAACAAAAGGGCCTGTTTTATATTTGTTTTTGTATCCTTAGCCCCTAACACAGCTTTTTTGTCCTTCATTTTTGAAGACCAATGACATCATGAAGTTAGGGTAAAATAATCGAATGATGGTGATGTCTTGATTTGTGTGTGAATTGGATTTGAGAAAGGCAGAGTTGTATGAAGTTATCAACCTCATTCTCTCTCCCAGTTATCAAAGTCTAGTGGCAAAACAATAGTCAAGACAACTGGCAATGGCTTGGAATGCAGTGGATGATCATAGCACCTTCTATGTCTGACCAAGCTCTAAGCATTTCACAGTATCTGCTTTAGCTGCTTTTATGGCCATTGGAGCAACAATAAGCATGTAAAGATGAAGACTGAAATGATAATGCTAACAACAGTAAATAATGTAGCACAAAGCTATATCAGCATTTCTGGCTGCCATGTGATATTATTGACCCACAATGAGCTTGAAGAACACTAAATATTTCCCATCTCCATAAAATCCTTTTCTCATGGATTCTTGTTGAGATATGTTTCTTGCATCATGTACTCATGTAGTTTTTTTTTATTCTCAAGTGTAGGATTTTATATCCCTATTGAATTTCACTTTCCTAAATTTGGCTCATTGTTCTAACCTGTTGATTTGTTTAGATCCTATTAGAGTCAATGAAGTAACTATCCTTATTAGTTTCATGTAATCTGAAAAATTGATTAGTACGTCATCAAAGCCTTTGATAAATATGTTGAAAGTACAGTCCAAGGACAGATTTCTGAGATGTTCCTATAGAGACTTCAAGCTGACATCAAGTTATCAACCCAATTCTGAGGCTGGCTGTCATGAGTAGGGTCTTTAAATTGCAAAACAATTGATGATTTGTATTAATAAAGGGGCTTTCTTCATCAAGAGTACCATTAACCAATGAAAACATGGGTATGGACCAACAAATGATGATAATGATAATAATAAGATCACAAAGCACTGTATAAATAATTATGATGAATTTCAGTTTCAGATTTAGAAGATACCTCAATGTCCATCTCTTCCCAACTATATACATTCCTTTCTCCTGCTTTGAGGTTTAATGATGATGAGAGCAATCCTATATTTATTTAGCACTTTGACTCACAAAGTGTTTTTTCACACGCACACACACACCACACCTCTGCAAAGTAGATAATACAAATGCAATCCCCTTTATAGATTAGGAAACCGAGGCTCAAAAAGGTTCAATAAGCTTCTCAGGAACATGCAACTAATAATGTTGAAGCCAGGATTCAAAATGCATATTGCTCCTGATGCCAAGTCCAATATATAAGATATATAGCTCCTTTAAGATAAACAGAATAATTTAATGATTAAGCAGAAAAAATATTTTTTGTCAAGGAAAAGATCTGTGTAGCCCAGAGATGGCCACTTTGATGAACTTCACAGTTCTGTAGCTTAAAGACCACTGCTATTCACATTAAGAGCTAATCCTTTCTAAACACACTTTTAAGGATGATAGAGTTTTTAAACTATAGGTTTGAGTAGAGACGATTTCCCCAGTTGAAAAAGTGATGAGGATCAGAGGTTTTGTGTGATGAAGATGTCCCTGAATGGACCAATAACCCTGAAGTCTAGAATTCGCCGACATGAGTTACCCTACGCATATTATTTTTCCTCCTTTTTGTGTTTCCCTGTCAGCTGCCATTAAGTGTATGTCTATTCTTCACCATGTTGGTGAAGGCATATGATGCAGATTTACATGTGATGGTGATATAGTTTATCACTTACATAGTTGCATTAATATATTAGCAGCCATAAAACAATTTTTCTTTGACTTCATTGTTAAGTAAATGGTTAAGTTTAAGATTCAAAAGTGTCATTATTGTGAGTGACTGGTTATATAAATTATGTACTGCGTGGATATGTTGCCTTGTGAGTGGCTGGTCCTATAGAGAGAAAACTTAGTGTCTGGGGGTTCGAATGCTCTAGGAGTGAGGAGGGAAGTGTACTTTCCCTCAACAGGTCTACCCCTAAGAGTGTTTCAATATCAATGTGTTATGCTGTTCTGTCTCTGGACACTTAGACCTGCTGGGATGAGAGGAGGCTGGAGTGAAAGACCAGAAGAGAAGAGGGCAAATGTCGCACATGTCTAGGTGAATGGAGTTCGGCACCTACACAGAGAAGGTTTTGAACAGCACCATGGAGTGTACCTTATTGAAGTAATCCCACAACTTGGCAAGGGGAGTTATTACAAGTACAATAATAGCTCATGTTTCTGTAGGGCTGGTAGAGTCAGAGTCAGTACTGAAACCAGTTGTCAAATAAAGATGACACTCTGGATGGTAAGTCAGATTGCTTAAAGTTTTTGACTAGACAAACAGCTGATTGGCAAACCAATATCTGTAAGGCTGTTTCACTGACTGGTCAGAGAACTGAATTTCGGTATAAAAGCTAAAAACAGAAAGGGAAAGAAATATGTGTGAGGGTTGCAAGCATCACGGGGTCCATTGAAGCCCAGACTTTGCTCAGTACCAAAATTAGGGCATCTTGCAATTGCTGGAACAAGGGAAAAAATGAAAGCAAACCAGGCAGTTGCCAAGGCAAGGACAGGCACTTATGGGTCAATGGCAGTTTGTTCAAAATTTAAGATTGCTTCTACTGTTTACAAAGTATTTTTCTTATGAAGATCCTGTGAGGGAGATAGTGGAAGTATTATTATCCTTCCAATGGGGAAATGAATATAGACACTGGGAAAGGTCATAGATTTGGAGCTGATGGGTCCTTTGAAGTCATTGAATCCAGTACCCTCATTTTATAAATAAGGAATCTGAGGCCGAGAAAAATTAAATGACTTATCCAGGGGCACACAGATAGAATTCAATCCTAGAATTCTATCTAATACATTGCACTGCTAAGGGTTCATAGTGACGGTGTCAGAACCAGACTTTAAACCCCAGATCTCCTAAGACTGGCCCCTCTTCTGATGTTCCACAGTGTTCTGGAGGATTGCTCACTTTTAATGCTCACAGAGGTGAGAAAACAAGGATTTAAGCACTTACTATGTGCCAGACACTGTGCTAAATACTTTACAAATATGATCTCGTTTGATCCTCCTAATAACCGTGGGAGTTGGTGCTATTATTTATTATTCCTATTTTATGGTTGAGGAAAATGAGGCAAACCAAGGTTAAGTGCCTTGCCCAGGCTCACATATCTAGTAAGTGTCTGAGACTGGATTTGAATTAAGTTTTTCCTGACTGCAGGCCCAACAATCTAGGCCACTGGGCTATGTAGCTGCCCATACCAAAAAATGTGCCCAAGGCAACAATAGAGTGAGTCGTTTGGAAAGCCAGAATTTTGGAATTTCCTGATTCCCAGCTTAGTTCTACACTCATGAGAGGGTAAAGCTACTATCACTTCTCCTCTGATCCCTCCAGTACCACCTGGATCATGCATCTGAAGGCCAGTCACTTCAAGGCTTCTTTTGCCTTGGGGTCAGTTAGTTTCCACTTCAATGTTTAAGACCTAGTCCATAACTAAGAGTACAATTCTTTTGTGATGACTCCTGGAGCAGACTGACTCTGGCTATTGGGGAGAGAGTAGAAAAGAGATATGGGAAAAACACTGAATTTAGAATCAAGAGTCCTGTGTTTGAATCTTGGCTCTGCCATTTGCCATCTGTGTGACCATGGGCCAGTCATGTTTCCTGATGTTTTCCTGGGCTTCTGTTTCTACATTTATAAAGGAAAGAGGTTATACCAGGTAACCACCTAGATCCATTCCAGCTATAAATTCTACGATTTTGTCAGTAGGGTTATAGGTAGTTCAAAGGCTGGATGGCAATGCATTAAGGGAGAATTAAAGCAAGAGATACAGTCCAAAGGAGGAATTCTCTGGGGTTGGGTGGGTTATGATTGTGGTAATTTCCACAATGCTGATTGGCAAGGGGTGCAGTATAGCACAACTTTGCCTTAGGAATCATGACTGAGATCCTAGTCCTGGCTCATTCACAGATAAGGATCATAATCCTGAAAGGCAATATCAAAAGTAGAGATGATTTTCCATGTGAGAGTCAGAAGACCTGGGTCCAAGGTTAGTTGCTAGATTCATGAAAGAAAGAGATGTTACTTTATCACCCTATCCCTCAAATTTTTTCATCTATAAAATGGCAATAATAATACTGTTCTATTTTGGTGTTTTATGGTAGCATGGGAAGGATCCTGGATTCTCAAAGTTTATACTTATGGTAGTTTCTAATGCTTTAAATGTGTGATCAGGAAAAGTGAAATAATCCTATCATGTTAGAAAAGTTTTGAGTATAGTACTTTAGTTTGTTTCATAAAATCCATTATCTTCTGTGTTCCATTCCAGACTAAGCATCAATTCCAAGGCAGAAGAGTTGTGAGGGTCAGACACTTGGGATTAAGTGACTTGCTCATAAGTGTCTCAGGTCAAATTTGAACCCAGGAACTCCCATCTCTAGGCCTGGTTCTCTATCTACTGAGCCACCTAGCTGCACCAAGTATAGTTGTTATAATATCTATCTGAGTCCCCACTCCCCCTACAATAGGACTTTGGCTATTTTTTCCTTGAAGGTGATAAAAACATCTTGGGGACTTGATTGACTCAGGAGTCTAAGGCTTAAGCAGTGCCTCCCTTAATCCAGCTTCCTGGTAGTCTTTGGGTATTCTGATGAGTACTTTATTCAAGAAGAAAATCCAGAGACAATGTGCATGGTCAACACTAAATGATGTCAGAGAAATTAAATGGATTATATTGTAACAGAAAACAAATGACTAGATAACTGAGATGGGAGTGTTTCCAAATCATCTCTCTGTTTATAGTTGGATCACTAACTTGTTAGGACCAAAATAAAAAATTAGTATGAAACTATAAGTAGGAATAAAACTGAGAAATGAAGCCCAATTGAAGCAACTCTTCCTGGTCTCTTCAAACATTTCCAAAAATGGTCAGTGTATAAAACAATGCAAATGAACACAATCACCATTTTCATCATAAATGAAGAGAATTTAAGTTATACAAATCAATGACCATGACCAGGAGACTAAAAGACAGCAGAAATTATTTTGGCCAGTAAACCTTTGAGTTTTTTGCCAACTAGAGAAATAGTGGTCAAGGGTAAATGTAGTTTAAAATATAAAGCCATTTGTAAAAGCCTTCAGAAGAAAACAATGGAAATTATTGAACAACATCATCTCTAAAAGAACAAGTATTAATGGATGGAAAAGATAAATTTATAGAAAACTTGGTGAGAGAACCAACCAAGCAAATTCACCTTGAGGACATTTAAAGTATGAAATTGGAAGGATAAATAATTGATGAAAAATATTTATAAAGATTTCTATAATAAATTCTTTTTTCTATCAACAACATTGGAATCTACCACGTTTGGGCTTCAATATCACAGTCCCCTCAAGATGTTGCATGAGGAAAGAGAAATGATACTTATGAAGGCAAGGATAGGAAAAGAAGCTAGATTAGTCCGAGAATACACCGAAGAGGTCCTTGTTGGAGGCAACCTAATTTGGGGAGCTTTGAGGGAGCGATTTTTAAGGTATCTTATGTTTTGGTGATACTGAAGACTTAGAAAAAATATCTTGGTCTAAAGTCTAGACTGTTACCAGAGGGGGTTGAAAGAATATTAACTGTGAACCTCAATGCTTATTTTCCTATCGATATAAAACCATGTATCCACATACCTTCTTGACATATCTAGAAAATGTTTTATGAAAATAATCTCGCATAGATCAAGGATAGATTTGATAAAGGTAACAAAAAGGAATAGGAAGGCTTTTGAAAATGATGTTCTATAGCTGACCATATCTTTACAGCCACTGGAAATTAAATGTTGTATATAATGCAATATTCTACTGTGTTCGTTTTGTCCTCTTACAACAAGGTGGCTCCCATATAGATGTCAAAATCACACAAGATTCCTTGAAATGGTGAGCAACAGAGATAAACTTGTTCAGCTCTCTAATTAATAAAATTAAGGGGCAGACAATATGGAGGATGACTAAAAATATTTGTCATAGCCCATTTACTCAAATCCCTTCCCCCATTCTTGCCCTGACAATATTCAGTCTTGGATAATCATTCCCACCTTGTTCCCATTCATTTGCTGCTAAAAGAAAGTAGAGAAAATCACAAACCATGCCAACAGGGTTCACTACAAATTTATGCCACATTATCTCAACTAGGCTTTCCCTTTACCAAGGTAATTTACATCTCCCTAATTGACTCACTATCCCACTTACTGTAGTGGGTTTCTAAGATTTTTTCCCCTCCTCAAATGTCTCATGGTTCTCCATCATTCCAGCCTTTCAATTAAGAATCTTGCTTCCTATTTTACTGAAAAAAACAAAACCCAAGGCCATTTGCCAAGACATCCCTCTTCTTTCCTCTTCATCATCTCACATCTCTCAGATGCCTTCTGCTACTATCTCTTCCTTCATCCATCTCACAGGAAGAGGTAGCCATACTTCTTGGCAAAGCAGACCTTTCTATAACCTATTCCATCCTGTCTTCTTCAGCAATTTGACCTCTCTAACATTCTCATTCTTTCACTAATATTCAATTGTTTGTCTACTAACTGCTTCCCAACTGCCTATAAATACACTCAGGTCTCCTTCATCTTAAAAAAAAAACAACAACCCTCACTGCAATCCTTCCATCTGCTATAGAGATAGTCCCACATCCTTCTTTTCAGAACTAACCCTTTATATATGTATATAAGATATATAGAATATGTATATTTCTAATTTATTCTTAACATTCTTATTGATTTAAATTTTGAGTTCCAAATTCTCTTTCTCTCCCACCTTCCTCTAACTCTTGAGAAGGCAAGTGATATATCAACTACCCATGTGAAATAATGCAAAAAATATTTCCATATTAGCCATATTTTTTAAAAAGCAAGAAAAACAAAAAGCAAAAATTATACTTCAATTTGTACTCAAAGTTCATCAGTTCTCTTTCTGGAGTTGAATAGCATTCTTTTTTCTTCATAAGTCCTGTGGAATTGTCTTGGCTCATTGTATTGATCAGAATAGCCAAGTCTTTCACAGTTGATTATTGTTGCAATACTGCTGTTACTGAGTCCAGTAATTTCCCAGTTCTGCTTCCTTTACTTTTCCTCTATTCATATAGGTCTTGGCTATGTTTTTCTGAGAACACCTGTTTCATCATTTCCCATAGCATGATATTTTTCCATCACAATCATATGCTACAACTTGTTCAGCTATTCCCCAATTTATGAACATCCGCTCAATTTCAAACTCTTTCACCACAAAAGAAGTTGCCATAGTTATATATATATATACATATATATATAAATTGTTATACATATATATAAATATATACACATACATGTGTATGTCCTTTTACTTTTTCTTTGCTCTCTTTGGTATATAAACTTAGTAGTGATATTGCTGGGTTCAAAGTACATGCATCATTTTATAGTTCTTTGGGCCTAATTCCAAATTGTTCTCCAAAATAGTTGGACCAGTTTGTTAGTGTATCTAATTTTCCCTCATTCCCTCCAACATTTGTCATTTCTGATAGGTGTGAGGTGGTCCCTCATGTTGTCTTAATTTGCCTTTCTCTAATCAATAGTGGTTTAGAGCATTTTTTTTCATATTTTTATAGATAGTTTTCATTTCTTCTCAAAATTGATAGTTTATATTCTTTGACTATCAACTGGGGAGTGGCACTTCTTAAAAATAAATTTGACGGGGGCAGCTGGGTAGCTCAGTGGAGTGAGAGTCAGGCCTAGAGACGGGAGGTCCTAGGTTCAAAGCCGGCCTCAGCCACTTCCCAGCTGTGTGACCCTGGGCAAGTCACTTGACCCCCATTGCCCACCCTTACCAATCTTCCACCTATGAGGCAATACACCGAAGTACAAGGGTTTTTTAAAAAAAAATTTGACTCTTCCATACGAAATATATATTTGAGAAACTAGGCCTTTATCAGAGAAACTCACTATAAAAATATTGATGTTATTTCATTTTCTATGGTACCTTTTAGCAAAATGTAATCTCCCTGATTATCCCTTTTAATTAAGTCTACTTTTGCTTTTCCTTTGTCTAAGTTCATGATTCTTACCTTTTTTTTTGTTTGTTTAATTAAAGCATATTAGATTCTGTTCTAGCCCTTTATTTTAACTTTCTCTGTGTGTCTTTCTGTTTTAAATGTGTCTCTTGTAATCAACATATTGTTGGCTTCTGGGTTCTAATCCATTCTGTTATCCTCTTCTGTTTTATGGGTGAGTGTATCCCATTTGTATTCAGTTAAGCTTTTAACCTTATTTTTCTTCCATTCCATTTTCTTCTTCCTTCTCTCTCTTTTAATCCTGTCCTTATTTAAATGCTTATTTTGCTTCTAACCATGGTCTCCCTTAATCTGTCCTCCCTTTTGTTATTCCCCTCTTTCTCTTACTCCCTTCTTCTATTTCTTTAATGGGTAAATTACACTTCTATACAAAATTGAGAGTGTATATATANAATTAAAGCATATTAGATTCTGTTCTAGCCCTTTATTTTAACTTTCTCTGTGTGTCTTTCTGTTTTAAATGTGTCTCTTGTAATCAACATATTGTTGGCTTCTGGGTTCTAATCCATTCTGTTATCCTCTTCTGTTTTATGGGTGAGTGTATCCCATTTGTATTCAGTTAAGCTTTTAACCTTATTTTTCTTCCATTCCATTTTCTTCTTCCTTCTCTCTCTTTTAATCCTGTCCTTATTTAAATGCTTATTTTGCTTCTAACCATGGTCTCCCTTAATCTGTCCTCCCTTTTGTTATTCCCCTCTTTCTCTTACTCCCTTCTTCTATTTCTTTAATGGGTAAATTACACTTCTATACAAAATTGAGAGTATATATATATATATATATATATATATATATATATATATATATATTCTTCCATCTTTGAACCAAATTCAGTGAGAATGAGGTTTAAGCATTGTCTGTCACCTCCACATTTTCCCTTCCATTGTTAAAGCTCTTCTAATACACTTCTTTTACATAAAAACATTTTCCCCATTCTACCTCTCCCTTCCCCCTACTTCCAGTGCATCCTTATTTCTCCTCCTCCTCCTCCTTCTCCTTCTCTTCTTTTTTTCTTCTTCTCCTCCTCCTTCTCTTCTTCTTCCTCTTCCTTCTTTTCCTTCTTTTTCTCCTCCTCTTCCTTCTTTTCCTTCTTTTTCTCCTCCTCTTCTTCATTCTCCTTCTACTGCTAACATAATCAACTCAAATCCATGCCCTCTGTCTAACTTGACTTGAGGTATTATTTTAAAGTCTTTTGAGAGAAAAGTAGAGAGTGTAGCTGAATTCCTCTAACCTGTTATTTTAGGTCTACACCCTACTGATTTTTATTCCAGAGATATACTCCATGAAGAAAGCCCTCTACCATCCTTCCCTTCAATTCCTTTTTTTCCTTATTACTTTCTTAATTGTCTCTTTCAACTCCATCATTAAATTGAAATGGCTATCTTCAAATTTACCAGTCATCTCTTATTTGCTAAATCTACTGGTATTTTCTCAAATTTCTTGACCCTTCTGCAGCCATTAACATTATCAAGTACCTTCTTCTTGATATTCTTTTCTCTATGGTTTTTGTGTGTGTGTGACACTGCTTACTCCTGATTTCCTTCCTACCTATCTGATCCCTCCTCAGTCTTCTTTGCTAGATCTTCATCCAGGTAGTGTTCACTAACTATGGTTGCCTTCTAAGGCTCTGCTCTGGAATTTCTTCTATTCTTTCTCTAAATATTTTTCTTGGTGATCTCAATCAGCTCTTATAGATACAATTAGTTTCTCTATGCAGATAATTCTCAGCTTTACTTATCCAGCCTTAACCTCTCTCCTGAACTCCATTCTCACATTCCCAACAGCTTTTTGGACATTTTGAACTAAAGAACCTGTAGACATCTTATAATGTGACCAAAAACTGAACTCATCATCTTTCCTTCCAAGCTCTTCCCTTTTCCTAAATTCTCAATTACTATAAAAAGCACAATACCCTCTTTCCAGATACTCAGCTGACATCCTCGACTACTCATACCCTCTCAACCCTTATATCCAATCAGTTCCCAAGTCTTGCCAATTCTACCTCTGTAACATCTCCTTTCTCTTCTGATACCCTCTTGGTATTGGTCCTCATTACCTCATGTTGCCTGAACTTTTACAATAAGTCTTTTAGTTGATGTATGTATACCTTTTGACCCAGAAATATCCCTTTTGAGTCTATAGTCCATAGAGATCATAGATAGGGGAAGAGGACCTATTCATATAAAAATATTTTAGCAGTCTTTTGGAATGGCAGAGAATTGGAAATTGTAAGGGTCTCTATCAATTGGAGAATGACTGAACATGTTGTGGTATGTAGTTGTAATAGAATATTATTGAGCCATAAGATATGATGAACTAGATGAGCTTAGAAAACTCTGGAAAGATTTATATGATCTGATGCAAAGTGAAGTGAGCAGAACAGGAGAATAGTGTATTGAGTAACAGATATATTGTACAATGACCAACCATGAAGGACTAAAATCTTATCAGTAAAACAAAATTCCAAGATAACTCCACAGGACTCATGATAAAAAATGCTAACCGCAGTAAAAGAAGAAACTTGGTGTCTGATTGTAGATCAAAACATGCCATCTTTCACTTTATTTCTTTCATGAACTTTCACTCCACTTCCTTTTAAAAAATTGTATGTGTAATATGTGTTTTCTGTCATGGCATGAGGAATATGAAAATATGTATTGCATGAAAGAACTAGCATCACCTAAATCAGACTATTTACCTCATCAGTGGGGTGATGAGGAGGGAGAAAATATGAATCACAAAATATCAGAAAATAATTGTAAACAATTGTTTCTACATGCAATTGAAAAAATTTAAAAGTTTTTTTTAAAAAGCCTTTTAGTTGTTTTCTCTGCCACAAATCTTTCTCTACTCCAGGCCATTCTCTACTCAGCTGTCAAATTAGCTTCCTAAAGCTTAGGTCTAACCATTTCATCTCCTACCTATTCTCTCCCCCTAACCTCCACAAAAATAAAATACAATGTCTTCCTACTACTTCCAGAATAAAATATAAAATTCTCTGTTTAGTTTTTAAAGGCCTTCAAAACCTGTTTTTTAAAATTTTTCCAGGCTTAATACTTCATACTGTCTCTATGATCCAGACATTGTACTCTTTGCTCTGCACATGATAGATACCACATCTCCTGATTCCATACATTTTCCCTATGCCTGGAATTCTGCCTCTTCATTTTCACTTCCTGACTTCCTTTACTTCCCAGGTAAAATCCTACTTTCTACAAAAATGCTTTTCCTATCCCCTTAATGCAAGGGCCTTTCTTCTGTGATTAACTCTGATTTTCCTCTGTAAATCTAGTTTATCCGTAGTTGTTTGCTTGTTGCTCACTCCCCTCCCCCCTTATACTGAGAGATCCTTGAGAGCAGTGACTTTTTTGTCTTTCTTTATATTTCTAATATTTACCACAGTGCCTGACATATAGTACATACTTAATAAATGCTTGTTGACTTCATTTATAAAAGATGTTTAGCACTGAGCCCACCTAGAAGGGAGATTTCCTATCAACCAGGGTTCTTACCCATTCCTATATCATGGACCCTTTCTGGTGAAGCCTCTGGTTTCTGTCTTGGGATAAAGATTTTAAAATGCATAAAATACATGGGATTATAAAGAAAACCAATTATATTGAAATAAAGATGTAATTTCCCCCCTGTTTAAGTTCATAGCTTCCCTACAATCTATCCCTGGATCCCTTTGAAATGCCTTTGTAAATCCCAGGTCAAGAATTCCTGCTTTAGTGACAGTGAGGTCTGATGATGTTAAGCCCAAGAACATTGCTGAATGTTGTAATCACTCAAGAAACTTGAACTATCAACCGAAGAAAAAGAAACCCCAATGATGGAGGAATGTCTACCGTATAGGTCATGATTTGCAGTTAGATGGACAACGCATAGAGCCAGCCTCTGAAAATATATATCTTATACAGAGACAGATGCTGGATAAGCTACTGAACAGGGAAAAAGAAAATGGGCTCAATTGCTTTTAGGATATGTCTTAATCCTTCTTTTAAGCTTCTTTATGGATGGAGAGAAGTCCTTATTTATTTATTTTTTTTTACCATTTTTCTTCTGGTGATACTCTATAGTTATAAGCAATGGAATACCATTATCTTCAAATAATTAATGTTAAGCATCACTCCAAGGGCAATGTAGAGGAATAAGGAGGCTGCAACACATTACCAACAAAGAATCACACACACACACACACACACACGTGCGTGTGTGCGCTCAAAACAGTAGTGAAGATGTCCTTGGATTATATGGATTATATGATTAGAAACTAAAGTCAGCCAATTAATAAATATTTCCTTTTTTTTTTTGAACCCTTACCTTATGTCTTAGTATCAATTCTAAGACAGAAGAATGGCAAAGTGTAGGCAATTTGGGTTAAGTGACTCGCCCCAGGTCACAAAACTAGGCAGTATCTGAGGCCATATTTGAACCCAGGTCCTCCCAACTCCAGGCATAGAGCTTTATGTACTGTGATACCTAGCTGTCCCCAATAAATATTTCATAAGCATCTATTGTGTGCCAGGTATATGCTGAGTGCTGCAGAATCAGATATGAAGAAGGAAGTCCCTGACTTCAAGGAGTTTACAATTTAATAGAAGAGGACTACACAAAGAAGGAAATGGAAAAGTGGAGGTGTGGGGAAGAAGAAGGAGGTCTGATAGAAGAGTGCAAAGAAGTGCAAATGGGTGGGAAATAAAGAGATGTGTGACCTGCGTGCCCTTCTTCAGTGGAGGCACTTGGGGAGGAGCCCCTCACTCCTGTCTTCAATCAGTGGGATGGCATCCTAGGTCTGAGGCTGAGGACGAGTTGAGTACCAAGGCTGATACAATCGCAAAGGATAATGAAGCTCTGTTGATGAGTCTCCTAGAAATCCAGAAGAGTGTAACTGGGTGGGAAATAAAGGTGTATCAGTTATTGTAGGGAAACCAAGGATAGATAAGCCCTTCTGCTAAATGGTATCTACTTGATGTCATGAAATTTAGAGGAAGGCACGTGGAGGGAAGGGGGGGACTTGGGTAGGATTCATGGGAGTACACAGACAATGATATAATAGGATAAGGAGGCATAGATAAGCTGTGATCTGCATTGTTGGAGGGATTACCTATATTACTGAGTTCAGTTCAATTTAAATTGCAATTAAAAAGTGACCTAAAAAAAAGTTAGCTAGCTTCTCAGGGCCCCAGGAAACTCTTTACAACTCTAAGTTACAGAACAGGTTTGATCTGCATTGTTATTGGAGGATAGTCATTAGGTGCCATAGGTTTGGTCCAAAAAAAAAAAATAAGTGACCACTATATGCAAAGTTTTATGCTAGGTAACAGAGATATAAAGAAACAAAATTAGTTCCTGCGTTCAATGAGCATATGGCCTATTAGAAAGGGGAAGGGAAGAAAATAAGCATTTATGTAGAGAGTCCTCTATGTTCCAGGCACTGTACCTAGGGCTTTACGATTTTCCTCATTTGAGTCTTATAATAACCTTGTGAGGAAGGGGTTGTTTTCATTCCTATTTTATAGTTTAGGGAACCAAGGCAAACAGAGGTTAAATGACTTGGCTCATGTTACACAGCTAGTTTCTTGAGGTTGGATTTGAACTCAAGTCTTCCTGTCTCCAGGTTCAGCTCACCATCCACTGTGCCTCCTAGCTGCTATCTGTGATATTGGGAAATCACAAATTCATTTAAAAATTATCTGTAGCAACTCACAGAGTTTGAGGGAAAACTTTATAAAACTTAAAGTTTTAGAGAAATATGAGCAATCATTTTATTGATGTTTTCTCATGAGGTCATTTTATGAAAATCAAATGATACCATGAATATGAAAAGTTAAAAATACTAGAGAATGTAAGCTGCTATTACTAGAGAAATGAGCATATTTTTGGGGGAGAGAAAACATGTGAAAAAAACTGAGTCTGTGGCTGTTAAGATTGCTCAGGCAGAGAAGTCTCATTTAGTGCCAGGAAAGTGAACCAGCACTGAGTGTGCTTAACAGACTGGGGGGGTCGTGGCCTCCCCGAGAGTGTGAATCATCCTGGAAGAGGCAAGTTGACAGGGATCAATCCACTGCCTGGGAGGAACAGTTCTCTCTTGGTGAGAGGGAGACAGTAGAGGATCTTGGTGTGACTCTTCTTCAACATGGGGCAACTGTCCAAGTTGCTGGACATTTCTCCGCCAATGGGACCTGCCTGAAGATGCTTTCATTCCCTTCACACTCCCTCTTCTCCCCAGATCTATTTCCACCTCATTGCTGCCACCCCTCTCCAAAGAGTCCCTCCAAGAAGCTCATATGCAGAGCTGCATGTCAGAATCGACCCTGAGTGGGATGAACCACTAACAAATCTCAGAAGAACTTCAGATAAGGGTGGGCGTGGAGATGAGGGTCTCTGGGCCCAGCAGATTCTTCTTCTTGGTGGGGGTTATATAACAGCAAGAAGATGAGAAACAGAAGCTATTGAATCCTTTGGTGTCAGGCTAGTGCAGAAAGTACCACTTGATGGTAGAAATTTCCCTGGGTGTGGCCAGTGATGCCAGCAAAGGATGACTTGCTAGAATAACAAGATGATGGGAGAGTCCAATTCTCTCATCTTGCAGTTGGGGAAATGGAGGCTGAGAGAGTTTAAGTGACCTGCCCAAAGTTACACAGAGTGGCAGCATATTTAGAAAGTTATCCTGGACCCTAAACCCGTGCTTGGAGGTAGGAGGATTAGTCAGATCAATAAGCCAACTTAATTGTTGTTTAGAGAATACTCACTGTGTGCTGAATCCTATGTAAGGATAAGCCGTAGAATTAAAAATCAAGAAGCTCCTTGTTTGGTGGGAAAGACAACCCACATATATAAAACAGAGAATAATGAAAGATACTGTGGAATCAATTGGTAGGGAATATTGTACAGATTATAAATCCAATAGGAGAGCTGAAATAATTAGTGCATCATAGACTATCAGAGATGGAAGGAAGTTTAGTGATCTTTTAGTCCAGCCTCCTACCCAGTACAGTAGTACTCTCTATATATGTGAAAATACAACCTCTGCTTGAACATGTTCAATGATAGGGACCTCACTAACCCAAAAGCAGTCCATTTTACTTGTAACACTTAGGTTCTTTATTGGCTAGTTCCAGATCCATGATATGCAAGGAATAGGATTTTTTTAATCTCAATTCATAATCCAAGAGGTCCATTTTCCACTGAATTTCCAATTCCCAAACCAACCAGAATAAATCATATTGGATCACAAAAAGCAAAAGGTATTTACTTAAAACAGACTGCAAAGTAACAAGAGTTAAATCAAGCAGCAGGTACTCATACTATCTACTTCCCAGAATTCACATTCTAGCCTCTAGGAATGAGAGGCTGAGCTGTGAGTCCAATTATTTCAATTCCTTAGTACCATTTTTCAGTATGGAATTGCAGAGTAGGAAATGGGAAAGACATGCTATAGATTTTTCTCATCAGGTTAACACTGAAGATATGATGCTTGGAAAATACTGCTTTTTGTCATAGAAACTCAGAAGCATTGTAGAGATTGTGTTTCTGATTGGGAAAAGGGGATGAAGTTGGGAATGCTTTTTGTTGTCAGATCTGCTATGAATATGATATAATTCAGGAGGAATGTCTCATGTTGCTGTTTGGAGCTCCTGTTTTTCTTTGGTTTCTCCCTGACTCTGCCACTTCTGTCTATAATTCATGTCTCATTCTAAAATGAGATTCCTAAACAATTTCTAAATTGAGTATGCTGAAATCCACTGACCCTACATGGGTTCCTAGAAGATGTAGTTAGTGCCAAAAGGGTGATGGAAGAACCTTGTATTTTTTTTAAATTTTTATTTTCAGTTCCAAGTTCCCTCCCTCCCTTCATCTACTCTTCCACTGATTGAGAAGTCAAGAAATACTATGTCTATAGTATATTTGAAGTAATCAAGAATATTTCCATATTTTTCATGACTAAAAAGTAAGAAAAATTGATAAGGAAAGAATATGTTTCAGTCTACACTTAGAGTTCATCATTTCTCTCTCTGGAGTTGAATAGCCTTTTTCATCATTAGTCCTTTGGTACTGTCATGAATTGTGTTGAATAGAATAGCTAAGTCTTTTATAATTGATTATTATTACAATATTGCTGTTTCTATGTACAATGCTCTCCTAGTTCTGCTTGCTTCACTTTGAATTAGTTTATCTAAGACTTTCTAGTTTTTCTGAAACCATCCCCTTTATCATTTCTTATATCACAATAGTATTCCACATCATAATCACATACTACACCTTGTTTAGCCATTCCCCAATTGATGGGTTTCAGTTTCTAATTCTTCGTTACTTCAAAAAGACAAGATATTTTTGTGTATATAGTTCTTTTTCCTTAGAACTTTTACAACTTAAGTAGTGGTATTGCTTACTGACTCAAGTCATGGTATTATTGAGTTGCAGGGTAAGCACAGTTTCATAGCTTTTTGGGCATAGTTCCGAATTTTTCTCCAGGATGGTTGGACACAGGATGGTTCACAACTTTATTAGCTATGTATCAATGTTCCTATTTTTCCACATTCCCTCCAGAATTTGTTATTGTCTTTTTCTGTCATGTGAGCCAATCTGATAGGAGTGAGGAGGTGCCTCAGAGTTGTCTTAATTTAATTTTTCTAACCATTTAGCAATTGAAGAATGGACCTTATTTTTATAAATTTCAATCAGTTCCCTCTATATTTGAGAAATGAGAGCTTTATCAAAGAAACATGTTGTTAATTTCCCCCAGTTTCTTGCTTTTCTTCTAATTTTGGCTGCATTGATTTTATTTGTGTAGACCCTTTTTAATCTAATGTACTCAAAAGTGTCCATTTTACCTCCTGTGATCCCTGCTTGCATTTTTTGATATATCTCTTATTAAAGAGTTATTCCTTACAATAGTTGAAATACAGGATATCCCAACATTTTTGTAGCTTAAAACTGCATTAAGATTTTTGAGACACCCTCTCTATATTATTATAATTTCTACCAAAGTCTAGTGCTTCTCTCTACATCTAGCCAGAAAAATCTAATCTCTCTTCTACAGACCAGCTCCTTAAATATTTGAAGCCATTGATGATGTTCCTCTTGTCTCATTGTATCAGCTTTACTTTAGAAAAGTTTTCATGGAGAAAATGAGTCTCAGTTCCTTTTCTTGTTTCCTGCCTCCAACACCTGGGGAGAGTCTCATTTTGGAACATGGATGAAGAAGAAACTTGAGAATAAAGATTCCCAATCTGCTTTTCCCTCTGCCAAGTAGAATCATTATACCTGATGTCAGTCAGAACCATTCTCACTCATTCCTGTTATTTGGTTCTGTTCCCAGCTGCATCAGTTACTAGCTATAAAAACTTGAACTGTAAACTTCAACACTCCACACCTCAGTTCCTTTACCTGTAAAATATGGATAAAAATCCTTATTCTGCATGTCCCCATAGGATTGTGAAGATAAGTGAAATATCAGTTGTGAAAACTCTTTGAAAAATAAAAAAAGAACTGTTCTTATCTAAGATCTCAAGATTATATGAACTTGAGGACATTGATAAATTGCATTATATCAATTAATCAAATGTTTATTAAGTACCTGCCATATGCTAAGCACTGGAGATCAAAAAAAGGCAAAAGACAGTTCCTTCCTTCAAGGAACTTACAATCTAATTAAATGTCTCCACAAGATAGCCAGCAGTAATCTAGAGACTGTAGATCATGCAATATGAAGAAACTTCGGATGGTTAACCTGGAGAAAAGAGGGCATGATAACTGTCTTCAAGTATTTGAGGAGTTGCCAGAAAAAGATAATTAGATTTGTTGTATTTGGTCCTGGAGGAAAGGACTAGGAGTAATGGTTGAACATTGCAGAGACACAGATTTCCACTCCATATGAGGAAAAGCTTTGTGATAATGAGAGCTGTCCAAATGTGGTATGGACTATATTGGAAGTTATTGGATTCGCTCTCCCTGCAAATACTTTTTATTTTTTCCTTTTTTATGTGGGTGTCACAGACCATTTCCTGATATCTCCATCTTCCTGCTAGTTCATAGAACCCTACCTTATCACAAATAAAAATTTACATGAAATCTAGTGACTGCATAGGACAGTGCATGAAATATTTGGTAGATTCCCAGTCTGTCAACCAAGACTAGATATATGGATCATCATTTGACCTCTGGAACCAATAATAGTCAGTTACTTTATCTTAATTTATCTGACTCTGAGTTCAGCTGCCTATCAGTATTTACCTACATTATTGTAGACATATATATTGTTCTTCAGATTCTCCTTCAGAGAAACCAGGGAAGACTCTGGTGACCAACAGCTTCATTTGTTTGCTGGTATATGATAAATTCATACATTACAAGCCTGTTTTAAGGCTAGGCTCTACTTAGCAAGTTCATTCATTGGTACTGAAAAATGGTAAACATAACGGCATTCACAGTCATTATTTATCCTTCTGAAGGAGAGCATTGGCTATACAGGTGGTATACTTGTTCCCTTTGAATAGAGCTACTCCAGTGATTGAACACCACATTCCTCAGTGGAGATAACAATTGTCCTACACTCTGGAGCAGCCATCTTCCTTCCAGTTCAGAGGAGTTTCTTGGATTTCACTAACTAATAAAAGTTATTAAAGAATACCAGACAATTAAAGAACATACATTTCATTAACTAGCTTCTCAGAGGTTCATTATTGGTTCATTAACTGAATCATAAATGGCCACTAAACACACTAACAGAAAGCACACTGCTATTGATGATTCCACATGGACCCCAAATACAGATTGCAAGACAGGAAAGAATTACAAAGACATGAAGGATGGCAAAAGATAACCCCAATCCTTCTTTAAAGTCTGCCTTCTCCAAGAAGCTTTATTTGACTGAGTGGGAGAGATGGTCTCCATTTTCCATACTAATGATGAAATATGTTATCTTTCTCCTGATAAAGAGGTGAAGGACTCAGAAGGCAGAATGAGAAAAAAATTTTTCTTGGACATGGCTAATGGGGAAATTAGTTTTGATTGGCTATGCGTATTTTAATAGGTTTTATTTTACCTTTGTTTTCAATTGTAGGGGCAGAGGTTTGGTGTTGAGAGGGTGAGAAGGCAGATTTTTGTTGATTTAACAATATATTTTTTAAAAGACTTGTAAAGAAGTAGAGTGATTTAATTAACCTGTGGTTTCTTTAAGTAGCCTATTAACTTTGAGGAGTAAACAAATAGAAATAAATAAACGACATTCTACTTGTAACAAAAATTTTCTTTCATGCATGACCTGCTATATACCCAACCTTCCTGTTAACATCCACCCCCACCCCACACCCTGCAGTAGCCACTAGCTGTCAGGGCATTCTTTGTGTGGACCTCTTTGGTATGTTCTTTGGTTATTTGAAAGTTTTCTCTGGTTGAATGTATTTTTTTTCCTTTGCATAGTCTTGGTACTATGTGACCAGATAAGGATAGTGGACCTGGGAAAGGGGGATGACAAGATGGAGGTCTGGATATTCCATTAACTTCAGGAAGAGCAATTTCCAATGTATTGATTGTAGCTCTAAAGATGACCTTGTAAAAATACCATCAGACTAAGAATAATGTGTAAAAGGAGTATTGAAGTTCAGGATGAAAAGTCCCAATATAGCCTGACCCATAGGATCTATCTGTGACTTGAGAGACTATGAGAAAATCTTCTTTCTAGTTCCCCAGAATTTTCCCCAATGATGCTTGGAATTCTGCTATGAATAATCCATTTGCTTGGATTAAGCATTATTCTCTCTTGAGATTACTTTTAAAATATAAATACAAATAATATCTGGGAGGGTTTATAATTTAATCTCTAATTTCTGTGTGAATGAGATTAGCAGAAATTTCCCCACCACCCTTCCATCATCTCCCCATGTCTCACGCCAAAGAGGCAGGAGGAGCTACTGAAAGGATCCCAGGGACTAGAAGAGAACCTTTTCTAACATCATAGTTTGTTTTATGTTAGCCCTAATTAAGGAATAGGTCGAAAGGAAATCACCTAAAAGCCTTCTTATTTTAGGAGTAGCAAATTAACCTAGACTTACAAGGTCAAGGAAAGGAGGGGTTTGGCAAGTAATAAGGAGCAGGTCACAGAGCTCAGCTAGGAATCTTGATTTTAATCCACAGTAGGTTAAAGCATGATGAATCAGAAAAACATAAAACCTTCGTTCCAGCACTAAACTTTGTGACCTTGGAGACAATTCTTCTCTTTAGTATCCACCTTTGCAAGATGATGCCAAGGTCTCTTCCAGCTCTAAGAGTCTGTGGTTCTATGATTCTGTAATCTTGGACAAAATCAGCCTCAGTTAACCCCATTCCTTCTTCTCTCGTCACCTCATCCCTTATTACTGGAATGTTAATTTGGAGTTAGGAAGGATCTAGGAGGCCAAGTAGTTCAGATCCTCAGATGAGGCAGATGAAACTTTGAGAAGTAAAGAAATTCTTCCGAGGTCACATGTGTGACCAATGTCAGAGCTGGGATTTGACTCAAGTTCTCTGACTCCAAAATTATCATTTCTTCTATTCAGGAGAGTGCTGGTAAGTGTTTAACAACTGCTCTCTGGGGGAAAAATTATCCATGGTACACCTTTTAGTTCAATCTACATATTAACGTTTTCTCCATCACTTTCTTATGTATAGAATTCATCAAACCAATAAATCAAGCCCTGATTTGTAGCATTTGCCAATTTCCCTTGAGTAAATACTCATGCTGAACATTTAACAATTGCCTGGTAAGTTAAAGCTGGTTCCAGCACACCCCTGTTTTCTCTATACCATGCATTTGCTGTTCCTCCTCTACTTCTTTCCCTTCATCTCTCTTTTCTTCTCTCTTCTGATCTCCTTTACCTCCTTCCCCTTCCTTCCTTCTTTCCTTCTTCCCTCTTTCTCTCCCTTCTTCCCTCCTTCTTTCCTTTCCATCCTTCCTTCCTTCTCTCCCTTACTCCCTCCTCCCTTTTTGCCTCCCTTCATTCCTTCCTTCTTTTCTTTCCATAAACAATATAAATGAATAACACATACCCTGCCTTCAAGGAGCTCAAAGTATCCTCTCAGGGGTCAGCAAAATATGTCTTGAGGGCCAAATCTTGTCGCCTTTTTGCTACAACTTGGGAGTTAAGAAGGTTATTATAGTTTGAAATATAATAAAACTTTACTTTAAAAATATGAAAACTATCATTATCTCCCAGACTGTACAAAAACAGGTGGCAGAAATTGGCTTTCAGGCCACAGTTTGCTGATGCCCTGCTCTATAACCCAAATGGGTTTAGAGTGGACTAAGTAAGTTCTGGGGTTCTACTCAGTGAGGGAGGGGGTGGAGATATCCCCACCTGAGCTTCACTTTCCTGTACATATTTTCCACATGATTCAAATAGATTTATAAGATGGGAGAGTGAGTTAAAGCAATGGTATGGTTTGTTCAGTTGCAAAGCTCTTCAGTTGCTGCTCAAATAAACATTTGCAAGTGATACGGAGGCCTTTGGTAACTTGCTCCCTTTCTTTCCCATCTCCAGCCCTCCCTAGCTTCCCCTTGAAAGGGACCCAGAAGGTCGGGGGCTGCTGTGGGGACCAGGGTACAAATAGGAGGAACACGGTGCTGAATTTAATGTACAGCCTGGCAGCAGAGTCAATCCCAGAAGACAGCCTCCAAGATCCCGCTTGCCACAGATTTATATATTTTATTTGATAACCTAGCATTTTCATTATGACCGACATTGATAATTTATCCTCAGCAATTCCAATAAAATCAGGCGGCGGCCAAGAGCACTTCTTCCCAAAGCCTGACTGCATGCCCAACCTGGGGCAGCCTAATCTCAGCCCAGCAAACCCCAAACAAAAGCAGTATCTGACTCCTTAGCCTCTGTGCACATCTGCATTATTAGAAATGCTAATATCATTCTGCAATGATAAATAATTAAACAATTATGGTCATGAATCAATAAGTTTAGCACATTTTTTCATCAGCAAATTGTACTGTATAAACAAGAAATATAAATTACCAAGTCTAATTTCCCCCTAAAATTATAAGCATTTTATATCTAATAATTAAAAAAGTATTAGAATTCAATGTTGGATACTTAGAACTTTAAAAAATTTTCATTTCCCACCAAACACCATTAAATTGTCATGTTTTATGTCTCTGAATCTGATTAACATTTTGAGATCTGACTTTAGTAATTGTTCTTTGTTTGCTCCTGGAGACGACCCCCTCATTTCTCCTCTAGCCTCCTCTTTCCAAATAGCGTTTTTCAACTGGCTTCTTACTGTCAGGGACCTTAACACCTAATTCCCACACAGGCTAGCTCCTTTATGGGTGGTGGATTTAAAGGGCTAGCTAGACACTTCTCCAATCTGCCACGTCCTCTCTGCTGAGCAGTTGAGAACCAAAGTGGTCAGTTAACAATAAAATCAGGCGGCGGCCAGTTAACAAACAAGTTAACAAACATTGGGTGAACAACTGTTGGGTACAGAACTAGGACTAGCTCTAGGCAAAATCATATGGTCTTCTATACCCTCTCATTTCTTTTCTGTGGCTCCTGGTATTGCCTTCTTCTCCTTCTCCTCCTCCTTCTGCCTTTGGACTGCCTCCTGCCTATCCCACCTGCTGTCTACAGGAATTTGAATCTACAGGAAAATGAAAGTTGGAAACCAAGGTGGGAACCTCTAGCCCTAGTAAAATCAAACCCCGGAGATTGTCTCATCTAGTCATTTCATTTTGTGGGGCCCGTAATCTAAAATGACCATTTCCATGACCCAGAACGCCACAAAACCTCCTCCTTTTTCCTTAGTTCTTGGCTAGATGTTAGAAAGCCATCTGATTAAACTAATTCTTACTAAAATATTAGTGATGCATTCATTCCTTGCTATATGTATGTCGAAAGAGACTTCTTAATTTAAATAAACTGATGGAGTATCAGGCAGTGAGACATAAGTGAAGAGGTCCAGGCTGATAGGGAGAGATTTTGCGACAAGGGATTTACCTGGCATTGGCAGCTTGTCCACAGGGAAGGGTAGAACCTTGAAAGATGGGTTGTCTGTGTATTGGGACAAAGCATCCTCTACTAGCATTCAGGAGTTTGGTATTCTAGTACTGGCTCTGATACTTCCTAGCTTTGTGACCTTTAATGACTCAGAATCTCAGCATCCTCATCTACAAAATGAGAATTAAAATTTCTTCTCTGTCTACCTCCTCTGGCGATTGTGGGGAATAAACAAAACAATGGATGCGAAAACTTTTATAAGCCATTAAATCCTGTATGTTATCCTTGGCTTCTCTTAAGATTGGAATAATGAGAAGAGGAAGGTTGTTAGCCCTGGTATCAAAAGAAGGACATCATTTCGCTGACCTAAATAATTAGATAGCTCACTGTTACTGATCCCAATGATATTTCTTCTCAACTCCAATAAAGTCATCCTTTGATGCCTTATCATGCCACATGGATGACCCTTGGTTTGCATGGGCTATGTTTGCACACTGGTATACCTTCATGGATTTGAGAAAATGGGAAATGGAAGGGCAGAGACTCAGATTATATTGCTGAGAAATGCTTCCTGGCTAGTATTTTTTTCTGACTCTTAGTCTTAGTTGGGAATTTGAATAACATACACTGTTTGAAATTGGATTAAGAGCCAGACCTAGAGATGGAAAGTCCTGGGTCCAAATCTGACTTCTGATACTTCCTAACTATGTGAACGTGGGCAAGTCACTTAACCCCAATTGCCTAGTCTTCACCATTCTTCTGCCTTAGAACCAATCAATACACAGTACTGATTCTAAGATGTAGGGTCAGGATTTAAAATAATATACACTATTCATAATTAATATACAGATATAAAACTTTATCACATTGATTAAAATTAAGGTAATCTAAGGCCAAACATTTCCAAATAGAACTTTATTCTATCTTGTTTTTTCCTGGGTATTGGTTATCTTTACTAGGCTCTGAACTCAGTCTGAAGCCATTTTAAGGGTGAAATTGAGTCATCACCTTTTCAATAGTTAAGGATAAATCTGGACCCTTTGCCATAAGAGCATTAGGAATGATACCATGTGCTTCAAGCCCAAGACTCCATATCTGATTAACAGAAAGATATATGGCTGCCCTCCAGAAAGTTAACTGCAAAAATTATCCCTACAGTCCTTTGGTAACTGATAAGAGTTGTGATCCAGAAATTTATCTAAGCCTTTCTTAAAGTCCATTTTATAGTTTCAATCTATGCCACTTACTGGAACAAAGATTGGATAAGAAGTCAGAAGACTTGGTTCCTAGTCTTTAATTGCCTAACCAAATAGCTGTGTGAACTAGGGTGAATCTCTTCTCTAATCTGGGATTTTAGTTTCTTTATCTGTAGAAGACAAAAGGGTTAGATTTGTTTCAGAAGTGCCAGGGGACCTATGCAGCTCACAATACTCCCAAGTACCTCCCAAACCAGATGAAAATGTAATTGGTAAATATTTAATAAAGTAAATAAAAATACAATGTTACAAAACATTATATTCTAATACTAAATTAACATGTAGTCTATGGCAGTCCTTATGTATGGTTTAGTGGCCCCCATTTCCAATTGTGTTTGACACCATTGGATCAGATGATCTCAAGATCTTCTTGGTCTGACATTCTATGATTAATAATCTTATCATCCCTTAAAGAAATGAATGCTATGTTTTCTCCTCAATGAATGAATGAAATATGTATTTATTCTGCATTTACAAGGTAGCTAGGTGTCTTAGTGGATAGAATGCCTGGCCTGGAGTCAGGAAGACTCATCTTCCTGAGTTCAAATACAGCCTCAGACTTTTCCTAACTCTGTGATCCTGAGTAATTCCTTTAACTCTGTTTGCCTCAGTTTCCTTACCTGTAAAATGATTTGGAGTAGGAAATGACAAACCACTCTGGTATCCTTGCCAAGAAAACCTCCAGTGAGGCCACAAAAAGTTGGACATGATTAGAATGATTGAAAATAACTTGTGTGTGCCATGGGCAAATTATTGTGCTAAAAGCTGGAAATTCAAAGAGAAAAGGAAGACAACCCTCTTTCTCCAAGACCTCATATTCTACTGAGAACGTGGGGGGTGGGGGAGGTGGACAATACATATAGAAAGTCTCAGCTGCCAGTCAGATGGAAAGATTCCCTGGTACTTAGGGTACAGAGACAAAGCAGATGGTGATGCATCTTTTTTAATGTCATTTCCACTGATAAAACTATATCTACTACTTTTGTTAAATCATGTGACAGTGCCTAGGACTTTGGTGAAAGGAAGTTTTCTTTTTCTTTCTGTGGCTGCTGAGGAGGCAAAGACTGTAGAATCTGCAGAAGCAGTTGCCAGGTTACATCTCCACATGGAATGAATCTCTGGATGATGGTTATGGGGGTCGGCGAAGTAGAATTTCCATTCCTTTGTCCCGCAGTGACATACAAAATTAAAGAATTCCAGTGTTCTGAAGCTTCTTGGTACACTCTAATACATTCTCTTCATTATGCCCATTGGCTTCAGTGATAGTCCCTCTTAGCCTCCATCCTTCCAGCCTGAAGATTAAGCAGAAGATATGTTGTAGTATTCCCACTGGATGGTTCATACTCCATTATCTTGTCTGGGATAGTACTTGTAGAAATCCTAATTGGTCTGTCCCCATGTCTGACTAATGTTTCAGGCTCTTTGACACAAATACTTTGTCTCCTTTGTAAAACTTCAGTTTTAGACACAGCAATACATGAGGTGAATAGTGGGAGAAGTTTCCCTATCAGAAGTATTTTTGCTCTTCAGGAGAGAAGAATCCCTTAATGCACATTTATTGACTGACTGTAAAGAATCCCTGCTAGGAAGAAAATCTGGGCTTGTGCAGCTTACTTTCCCAACTTGATATGTTCTCTGGTATTTAACCAATCATCAGCCATTCCTTCATTCTACAAATATTTATAGAATATCTATTGTGTATAAAGTTCAATGCTGGGCAATGGATAGGCAATGGAAATAACATCCATAGATATAGACTATATCCATATGGGTTCTCTCTCCATTGATGCAGATAGCAATCTATAAATATTTTCTTACTTTGAAATATACCTTCATTTCCTCCAAAAAGGATTCATATCCTTTCCATACTCCTCCATAGAAGATTTACCCAAACTGTTGTAGACATTCCTTTAGGTCTTCAAAATATCTGTGATTAACAGTGAAGTCCTTTGTCCATTTGTTGTGCTTTGTTCTTGATATATGAATGGTCCATCTTCTTTTCTGACTGTACATTTCATAGTAGATACTTTTTTTTTTAAACCCTTACCTTCCGTCATGGAGTCAATACTGTGTATTGGCTCCAAGGCAGAAGAGTGGTAAGGGTAGGCAATGGGGGTCAAGTGACTTGCCCAGGGTCACACAGCCGGGAAGTGACTGAGGCCAGATTTGAACCTAGGACCTCCCGTGTCTAGGCCTGACTCTCAATCCACTGAGCTACCCAGCTGCCCCCCATAGTAGATACTTTTAATGATGTTAAGACATCATGGTTGTTGATAGACTATGGTCCAATTATAACTGAAATTCATCTTTCCATTGTCCTTTCATTTAGCTGCAATTTTATTTAGAAAGAGACAATGCTATTCCATTATCTGTTGCTATGTAGCATCAGAAGAACATTGATATTAAAAATATGTCAGGGAGAAATTTAGGATTATTGAAAGTGCTACACAATTTCTTTGATGTAATTCATCCCACCCCCTTTCTCTTATTCAAGTATGGGGCTTTTATAATAACAATAATAAGAGCTAGAATTTATGTGTTATACACCAAGAACTTTTCAAATATCTCATCTGACCCTCACAACAACCTTGGGAAGTACATGTTGTTACTTATTATCCCAATTTGACCTTTGAGGAAATTGAAGCAAAGGGAGGTTAAGTGATTTGCTTAGGGTCACACAACATGTAAATGTTTGAAGTTAAACCTGAACTCAAGTTTTTCTGACTCAGGACCCAGCACTCTATCCACTGTACCACCTAGCTGACTCAAAATAATAATAGCTAGTATTCAACTATATTTAAAAAATAATAACTAGAATTTATATAGTGCTTACTATGTTCCAGGCACTATAGACAATATCCGACCAAGATATAAATACTGTTTGACTAAGTCAATGGATTTCCCATTTGACTATCCTGATACAGTCAATAGACATTTTTCATCCACTTGTTTTTCCTGTATGGATTGTTCAGTTGATCTGTTTTAAATGATCACTTATCTCTTTTTGGAAGGCATATGGTATTCATGAACTTTATGCAATCACCAAAAAAATTATCTGCAAACAGAAACATCTGAATAACCTTGGGTAGCTATAAGGACCCCTCTCCCCCTTACTTATGATACAGGACACTTTCTAAGACAATAGCAAACACACAATTGAAAACATGTTATGCTTCGTATTAGTAATAAGGATATCCTTAAAGTTATCACACAAACTACATTTATCAAGAAAATTTTGTGATCTAAACATACCCGGGATGTACCTTGTTGGAGAAGAGGTTTAGTGACTGAGCTTCAACTATTGAATAAATTAAATGTAATTAATCAACAAACAAATATTATGATGTGACCTACAGAGAAAAAGAAATTATCTGATAAAGTCTGCCTGATTTCTTTTCATATTTTCATCAAGGAGACCCTGTATTTCTGCACTGATCATTTATCTGCAGATTTTTATAGAGATGAGAAAGTAGTCATAAGGATTAGTAATTGCTGGTGTTTTCTTAGCATGCCTTGGGAAGAGGTGATAATAATATTGGCTATAATTTTTTCTTAGGGCCTTTTGTCTTTCAAATATCTTAAAAATCATCCCCTCAATTCTTTCAAAATCAGTTTTGAGTTTTTGTGATGTATATTTGATCTATTTAAGTGTTACTTCTACTATCATCTCATAGAGTATGGATGAGTTATAGTTTAAATATGGGTGGTTCCACTGTCCTTTGTGGTGGGGATGCCTCATCATTGAAATGGTGGCAAGTCTGTTCCATTTTGTGTCTTATTTGTTGTCCACTTTTTTCAGCTTAATCGCTAAATGCTCTTAGGATCTTGATCTGGTTTAGTTGGCTCTCATGCCAAGCTGTCTGTGCATTTGTTTTTCTCTATTGCTTTTCATTGTTTTGTAAAGTAATAATGTACAAAATCTTCTGCCATTCTCTTCTGTAATGTTTGTAGTCTATGAATACAAATGAGTTTGTGCTTTAAGATGGTATTTAGCCTATGGCTACCATGTCTTTTTGTTTGGCAAGGAAAGCAAGTATCTAGGCTATACTGGCTTAGGGGTTTTTTGGACTCTCAAAGAAAAGGTGACAGAGTTAATGTTTTTACTTTTCTCTATTCCTTATTTTTTTTAAATTCAACACCTCATTTAAATAGGCTGCTTTGGAGCTATTATTATCATACACAGGATTTTCTCCTTCTAATTTTATGCTGATTTTACCCTTTTGCTTGACTTAATGATTTAGCTGTTCACTGATAGTTGATTCAGAAATGACAGGTCAGTGACCAGCTGTTTCCTTTCTGTTCAGCTGTAGTCAATTTTTTATTGTGTGTGGTATTTGGTAGTTACTGTGCAGAATACCTAGTGCTTTCTTCTTTAGAAGAAAAAAGATTAATTCTATTTATTTTTATATCCTAGTCATCTTGGCATATGTCTCCTCATCCTCAGTGCCAAACTCTCCATTAGAACAAAGAAAACTAGTTAAGGAAGTTAGCTAGGACAGTGAGAGAGTTTCACAATGTATGCAACATTCTGCACCTGTAGTCCCCTCACCTCTCTTTGAATAGGAGGGTGTTTTTTTTTTCTGGATTTTCATCCTTGGAACCTCCAGCAACTATAGGTGTCCCACAGGTCTCTGCCTTGAACTCTTCTTCTCCCTCTGCTGCATCAATTAGTCTCATCAACATCTATATATTTAATTATTATCTCTATGCTGATTATTCTCAAATCTACTAACTAATTCAGTTCTAACCTTTCTGCTGACCTCGTTTCACCTCACCACTTGCCTATGAGACATCTGGAAGTGGATATTCCATAGGACATATTAAACTCCACATGTCCAAAACTAAACACGTCTTTTCCCCATTAAACTCTTTCCCCTTCCAAATTCCTCTCTTATTGTTGAGAGCACCACCAACCTCTGTCCCCCAGCCTTGCAACCAAGATGTCATCCTGGGCTCCTCATTATTTCTCAGCACCCAAATCCAATCTCTTCTTGAGACCCATCAGTTTCACCTTTGCAATGTTCTCAAATACTATCCCCTTTTCTCTTCTGATACTGCTGATACCACACTTCTGATGCACTACCACCCTGGTGCAAAGCCTTCATCTCCTCATGTTTGGACTATTGCAATAGCTGACTGGTGGGTCTGCCTGCCTCAAGCCTCTTTCCATTCCAGTCCATCCTTCCTGAAGCACAGGTCCAACTATGTCATTCCTCTCCTCAATAAACTCCAATGCCTCCCTCTCACCTCCAGAATAATAATGCAAAATCCTCTGTTGAGCATTCAAAGCTCTTCAAAATCCATCTCCTTTCCCCATGTCTACCTTTCAAGGCTTCATATACCTTGCCTACTCCCTTCTTTCCATTTTGCTGCATCTGAACAATACACTCCATTTCTTAATTCTGGTCAGTTTTTTCGGCTATCCTTTAATGCCCAGAATGCTCCTCGCTTCAGTCTTTTGGCTTTTCTGGCTTCATTCATTTACCAGGTAATAGTTTACTTTCTATAGGAAGCCTTTCCTAGACCCCTTAATTCTAATGCATCCTACTGTTGATTATATTCTATGTATTCTGTGTGTAGCATGTTTGTACACAGAAGTTTGTATACTATCTCCCCTATCGGACTATGAGCAGCTTCTTTAGGGCAAGGACCATCTCTTGTTTCCTCAATACTTGGCAGAGTCTGGCATATAGTTGGTGCTTAATAAATGCTTATTATCTGTATCCTGAGACCAAGGTTGATTATTACAGCTATTCAGAGTTTGGCATCCTTTTGTTTTGCTCTCTTCTTGAAGAAAGTACAGTTTTCTATACATTTGCAGGGTGCAGGACCTCCACAAATGTGAAAAACTGGGAATCACTGTAGATCTCACTCCAAACCTTTAGTTTTTAATAATTCTGATCATATTTATTTAGCATATAAAATGAGTAAAACAACATGCTACACCCATTAAAATTTTGCAGTTTCTACCTTAGAGAGATTAGTATCTTGCATACTATGCAGAGTTTTCTCAGCCTCTGATAGAGCTGTAGCAGACTGCTTCAAGGATTTCCTTCTCCTAGGAAAAGCACAAGATACAAAGATTGCTGTGGGAGAAAAATCACCTGACCGAGTCTGAATGGTAGAGAAACAAAGAGAAGGCATCTTCAACCCAAAGGAAGTAAGAGACTGTAATTCTTTAGTGCACTGAAACTTTTAACAAAATTTAACTGTTTATAATAAATTTGTATTGTATACATACATATATGGTTGTAAATGATGAAACCTATTAATAATATGTAGTATTTATGCATTTATGACTTATTAAAAGTTTTTCTTTTTCTTTACATATCTATGTCATCTCAATTTTCCTCAGTATGCCACAAATTTCCAAAAATTCCCATTTAATTATTGATGGCCAACCACGAGTAACCAAAACCATGAATATGAAACTCACAAATGTTGAGGGATGATTGTGTCTGTGATATTATTTAGAACTAAAGACTCATTGAGTAGGGCTGAAAGGGACCTCATCTTTAGGGTTCAGAGTCTTTGGTATCTTCCATTTTCCTATGCATTTTTCATTATTCTTTGTGGCTCCACTGTTGCAGTAAAGTCACTGAATATTGAAGCGTATATTGATTTGGTTTGAAGGGTCTTGCCAAGTTTTGGTAGACTTATGCTTCTTCATTTTCTACGACAGATGTTAACATATAAGTTACAATTATTTTCATGATAATTTTTTCCCTTTGCCCATCATGACCAAGTATAAAATTTTGAAATGATATTCCTTGTTGCTACTGGTCACACAATGAAACAACTATTACAATGCCTGTTCCCTCAAGGATAAGGTTTAATGATAACTTCTATCTTTTGCTTTAATTAATAGTAAGAATGATAATAAGAATCTTCAGCAGTCTACCTACTGATCATTAGACAAGGCTTTTGCCTTCATGGTACCAATAATTAAATGATATTTATAGATGGTCTAAGAATTATATAATTCTTTTTTTTAAACCCTTACCTTCTGTCTTGGAGTCAATACTGTATATTAGCTCCAGGGCAGAAGAGTGGTAAGGGCTAGGCAAAGGGGGTCAAGTGACTTGCCCAGGGTCACACAGCTAGGAAGTGTCTGAGGCCAAATTTGAACCTAGGACCTCCCGTCTCTAGGCCTGGCTCTCAATACACTGAGCTACCCAGCTGCTCCCTCCCCCCCATATAATTCTTAATAGTCATGTTGCCATCATGTTGCAGAAGTGGAAGTGTACAAGACCAAGGTCTTTTTATAGTGCTCTGTTTCATGAGTTATTATGGCCAGAGAATTCATCTTTCAGTGGTTAACCAGCTGGTGATGAGCCTCTCTGTACTTAGCTAGGTTGGTCCCCACACCTGTCACCAGGACCATACTTGAAGCCTTTCAAAGCTTGAAGAGTTTCTCCTCCAACTCATGCTTTGCTGCTATGGCCTTTAAGAGTCCAGGGTTATCTCTACACATAGTCCAATGAGGCACTGGAATAAAACTTCTATGGAGGAGATGCATGGAAAGATACTAACATAAAAAGATATGGTTTCTGCCTTCATGGAGCTTATAATTTAGTTGCACAAGTAGCATAAGCCCTGTTGTAGGCAAGCTTGTGTCATCACATACACATTATATTTGTTTGCACCTTCAAAGCTTTGGTTCATCCAAACACTCCTCCCCCAATCAATCTCTCTCCATCTTTTCAAATCCTTTTCATCCTTTTCAAACTCTATTCCATTTCAAGTCCTACAGCATCTGTGAAGTCTTCCCTGGTTCTTCCAACCCTCATTGATCTCTCCCTCCTCTGACTTCCCTTTGCTACCTCTAGTGTCCTGTCTTCCTTGTTTTGGTTTCTACCATCTTATATTATTAGCCTTTAATTGTTTCACAGTGGGTATACCTTACCTCCCTAGGGGGACTATGTGTTCCTGGAGCTCTGGAAGGGTGTCTTCTTTTTCTCTTGGATCTCTTTGATGCACTAAGAGCTCCCAAGGAAGACAGCAACCTTCAGCTGAGTAATCAAGCCATTTGTTTATAGAGAAATATCAAACACACGTTCAACTTGTGAAGTAGTTGATTGTTGATGGAAATCTGCTGGGTTCTTCTTTTGGTCTTCTCTCCTCCTCCCCACCTCTCCTTCTACCATGTGTACTATTTGCCTATCACTGGTTTGTTTCTGTGGAAAGAAGGTGGAGGGAGGGAATTACAGGATAGGTAGGGAGAGGAAGCCACCTCTATAGGTAGAGCGAATCCTTGGATCTTTTTGAAAGGTGTCTAGAATAAGAAGCCAGCTCAGGGCTCAGATGACTGCAGGAGGTAGAGGAGGAGGAGGAGGAGGAGGAAGAGGAGAAGGACTCTAAAGGGGAGGAATCCCTCTCTTCATACAAAGAATTTGCTTCTCTATTCCTTTGAGGAGATCAATGGATACATCTCAGTCAGCAGGTGGAGAACAGACTTGGGAGAATTCCTTCATCCTGTAATTGTTTTTGAAGAGAAAGGACTCCACATCTGGTGGCAGGAGGACTGAAGACCCTGGCTCATCTGGGGTCTCTGCTTGCTGCCAATATTGCTGCATCTGCTTCTGATCCTACAATTCTTCAGTGGTCTCTGTTTCCATTTGTGGGTGGAAGCATCTTTGCCTCTGATGCCAATGTCATTATTCCCGGGGCTTCCAGATTTTGTTTTACTATATGGCTCTTAGCAACATGTTCCTTGCATTCTGCTCATTCTGTTTCACGCTTCACACTTCCCAAGACTGGAGATATCGATCTCTTTACTTTAAATACTTCTGTCTCCGGGCTGGCCTGTGAAAACCAGGCAGGGCCCCAGCACTGGGGATTCAGCTGCTCCTTCTGTGCCTGCCAGGGAGAGGGTTTCTAGCAAGGGACATATGAGGGGGCTTCCCCAACCTCTCCCACCCCAACCTAGGATTTTTTTACTCAGGTATCTTAAGAAGTGACTGTGACAGAGTAGACAAAGTCTTGTCTCCGTATTAGGAGGATCCAGATTTAAATTCTGCCTCTGGCATGACCCATAACACCCCAGGAAAAATCACTTGATCATCTGGGTCTCAGTTTCCTCTCATCTAAAATAAGGGGATTGGGCCTGTAAGCCTCCAAAGTCTCTTTTAGTTCTAAATCTTTGGTCTTACAAATCTTTATCCTTTTTGTTTCTTAAAAGCTTTTATTTATTTTTTTATTTTTTGACACCTTTTATTTTTTATAATTTTTCCCCAATACACACTCCTCAATGAGTCCTTTCTAGGCAGAGGTAAACATTTAAGCAAAACCATCTGACAAAGTAGCTATTTCTGACAGTACATTCAACATTCCACACCTAGATGCTCACCTTTCACCTCCCCTTCCCCACTGAGAAGAGCAGGGAAGTCCATTTCATCATGCAACCCTTGTTCACTGTCACTTAATCTTCATGTTCTTAAATCTTCCTGAATTCGCCCTCCCTTCTTCAGGCATTGCTAATATACTAAGAGACCTGTCTCCTAAGTCACTTTTACCCCAGTCTACCCGTGTTCTCTCTGAGTACAGAAAGCCAACATTTTTAAGACTATGGCATTTACCCTGTGTTGCTATCAGTCACTAGTGAGAAAAAACTCTTTTGGCTTCCTGCCTCCCCATTTAATTTGTTTTTTTTTTTAAATCACCAAAACTTTTTCCTTTATTTTCTCCTCCCTAGACTGGATTAATTCTGAGTCCCAGATTTTCATTTATTTATTAATTTATTTATTTTAAAGATATCATAACAGCTCTCAGAATTAGCTTACAGAACTGGATTACACGAAGCACAGCGGGTTTAAAAATATTTCAAAGATGTTGCTTTCATGCTTCAAATCCTTGAAAAGCCAAATACGTTCACTTCTGAAACTAAATCTTGGTTTTCACTGTAAAAAAAAAAACCCAAGAAAAGTGTTTAATAGCACATATGGCATAATTTTATTTGACATCTGTTTTGTAACAAACAATATTTAGCTCACTTATTTGCTGAATGATACAGTACATACTGCAAACAGAAAGTCCAATGAACAGTTTTTACAGAGTTTGTAATATATCAATATTTATTGCAAAAGAATGCAAAACTTAAACATCTAAGTGTGTTATTGATTGTAATATGCAAAACATTGATTACTGTATGTTGCCATTGCAAAAAAAAAGTCTGCTCAATGCCTTATGGGATATGAAGATGAGGTACTTTTCTGAGAGAGCACCTCTCTGACTCCCTTTGGTGACATTTAGGCGTCTGCCCTCTCCACCTAATTTGTGTCATCTTATTGGAGACAGCTGTCAATATATTTAGGATGGTTTAGCTCATAACAGCAAAAATGGTGAGACTATTGGCTTAATTGCATGGAGTGATTGATTTTAATGGAAACAACATTTTAAAACTCAAAATGCACTTTCTGTTGGCAGTCCTAATAGAATGCGATAATGAATTGAGGCTCCAAACACAGATCTATGGCACTTACTGAAAGGATGAGCATAGGACAACAGTTTGGTGCATTTTTAGATCTAGCTCTAAAGTTGAATTAAATTATTCGTTGATATGATTGCACAACTAAGAACTAACACAGAAATATAAACGGATATTACACAGTTAGCAAAACAGAACATTAAAATAATGGTAATTGAAATCACAAATTGATACCTGAATATTTTTATCATCATTACTGTTGTTGTTATTAAAGGGTTGGGAGGGGAGGAGAGGGAAACATTCATATAATCCACTGAATAGGATGACAAACTCAGACGAGTTATGCAATGGTTGGATTTCTCTTTGAATCACAGAAACTCTGGACTTGGAAGGGACCTCAGAGTGCATCTCATCCCATTTTTATCTACCATCAGAAAAAGCTTACTCTTTCTTCCATAAGACACCTTCAAATACTAGAATAAAGCTGGCATGTCCCCTTACCTCTTAATTTTTTCTTTTCCAAGTTGAACATCCTCATTTTCTAATGTTTGACTCAGTATCCAAAAGAGTATGGATGGATGAAACAAGTTGGAATATATTAGCTCTTTTATCCACTGAAGATTATTTTAGACTTGGTGTTGGGTCCTGACCATCTGGCTCTTAGAAAGGTAAATGATAGGCTGAAAGAGTGAGATGGGACAAGTCTAGATATAGTAAGAGCAAAGCCAAATGTTTGACCTATCAGGTTCTAAGAGGAACAGGGGACCTCAAGAACAAAGCAAATGGGCTCCTTTACAGACAAATGAGATGAGTGGATCTCACTTGGGGATAGAGCAGAAGGGGCATGTAGAATGGACCTGTAGAATGTAAATACCTTGAAGGCAGAGACTAATTCATTTTTGATCGCCATAGTTTAGCACTGAATTTTTCACATAGACCAAACTTAATGAATATTGGTTGAATTGAACTGAATAAAAGGAGCCATCAATTAGGAACCAAATCTGGGAAAGGATGTAGGATAGAGAAAGGAGGTGGACATGGGGAGCCTAGGCACTCTTAGTCTCATCTGTAGTGCCATCTTTGCTCAGTTACTTCCACAGTTCATTTAATTTAAAGTGACTATTTGATGTGTGTAGTTGGAATATTCAAAAATTTATAAATGAAATCCAAACTATCTGAAGGCAGAAACACTTAATTAAAGAACATCAGAGAAGGAAGGGATTTTAAATTTTCTTGTCCAAATGCCTCATTTTGCATATGGGGAAACCAAGATGCAGAGAGAGAAAATGACTTTTCCAGGATCCTGGATCCTGGTGATGCTGTGCCTTGAATCAAGGTCTTCTGACTCTTGCATTCTTTCTACCATGCATGCTGCCTTTCTGATCCCAATATCAGTCTTTCTTTGCAGTGTTGTTATCATTACCCAGGGAGGCAAAGTTACAGAAAGTTGTATTTGGTCAGTAGCACAGTCAATAGACAATAACTGTTATATATTAATAATAGTCAATATTTATATAACACTTTACAAAGCACCATACAAATATTATCTCCTTTCAGTCTCACAACAACATTGTGGAGTTGCTGTGATTTATTATACCTATTTTGCAGTTGAGGAAACTGAGGGAGACGGTGGTTAAGTGACTTATCCAGGGTCACAAAACTAGTAAGTATCTGAGACTGGATTTGAACCCAGGTCTTCTTGACTTTCAGCCTAACACTTTCCCCATGGCAACACCTAGCCATCTAGGAAAAGAGAGCCCAAGGAACAGTTTTTAAAGACGATTTGGATGGAAACTCAGACAATACAAAGCATACTCAGATAATACAATAATCTCATGTTTGAGATGAAAAAAGTTTAACATCTTATGAGCCCTCTTTGCCTAAAAATTCCAGTGGTTGTCCTCTTAATATGAAGTCTACAATGGAAATTTTGGCCTCTGGCATCTTGTGGCTCTATATCTCCTATTTAATCAGAGGATTTACAGGAGCTTAGAGCTCATAGAGTCCAATCTCTTTATTTTACAGACAAGGAAAGTGAAGCTGAAAGAGAGTAAGTTGGCCAAGGTTATTTTATACACATAACAAGTAGCAAAGTTACAATTTGAACATAGTTCCTTGGACTACAAACACCAAACTATATCTCTTGGGAATCTTTCCATGTCTCGATTTTTCATTAAGGCATATCTTACCTGATGTACTGCTCCAAATGAGTTCTGAGGTAGAAAAATTGCTTCATCCTGGATGGAATTTAAGCAAATTCCGCCCAGGGTCCCCTCTCCTATTCTGGTTTCCTATAGCCTCCAAAATGAGATGTCTGACTTGCAAGGTGAGGGTCATCCCATCCTTTTATTCTCATCTCCATCAATTTGGTTTTCAGTGGGGAAAGACACACCCAGGCAAGTTCTACTTCCTTTTTGCATCTGGAATTTCCTCCTGGATGAAGTTGGAGTGGGTCCTGGCCAGGGAGGCAGTAATGATAGATGCTTCTTGACCAAATTATCTAGGTGTATCTAGGCTCAGGAATAATGATCTGAAGCTTTCTATTCAAAATGGGAAACTCCATCTCTAGTTCAACAGAGGGTCTTCAGGAAACACAGCTCTCTGCCTTTTTTTCCCTCCCCACCAGCAATTAGAAACCATGAGGGAAACAGAAAGCGGGATCGAACAATATATGTCACGAGGAAATAAGAACATTACAAAACTAGGATAAATAATAATAATTTTTCCAGCTTAATGAAACTCTGTAGATATAAAAAGCAGGAGAAAGGGGATTTTTTTTACAGACCTTAATTATAGCAGGGTTGTTAGTAAATTTACTGAATTGCAAATGTAAAATATTCTGATGGCCTGAGTAAAACCACATATTTAAGCCTTCTAAATGAACATTTCTGTTTTTTGAGTAATTTGTACCATCTGTGTCAAAATTCTGAGTCTAAAAAAAAATCGGTGGAACAAATGTTGGTTCCATAAAACAGTCCTAGTTCATTGTTGAAATTGTCACACATTAACATTGCAGGCCATCTGGGTAGACAAAAGACTCTAACCAGATTGCTAAGATGATTTTATTGGTCTGGTATTAATCAGTATGTGGCATAATATTTAAGCAAAAAGAAGTGATGAGGTGAAGTGGAGTCCTTTAACCACCCTGAGTGTGTAGTGGTTGCTCTGTAACCTTATTACACCAGGCAGTGTTGCATTTTTAAAGCAAGGACCCTCCTCAGGAAGTGTAAATAAAAGACAGGGCAATATTTCCAATTTTTCTAAAAGGCAAAGTACAAGGGACTCAGCTGAGTTAGGGCTGTTGGCACGCTGCGAGGGAAAGGCTGTGGAAGGAAAGGTTTCATTCAGTTGGGGAGGGGGGGGGTTGCCATACCCACAGCCATGCTGGAATTAATTGAATTGAATTTCTGAGTGTGAGGCTGCAAATCTGATTCTACTTCATCCTAAGATAACGACCTCTGGGATTCACAGCTGCCATTTAACCCTCTGTGTTCTTGTCTACATGGCAGAATCTTGGGGTGGCCCCAGGGGGACCACACTGCTTCCCAAAGGGCATTTGCTTTGGGTCTCCAGTTCAAGCCTTTGTGAACTTTAAGATAAGAGGGTCTGAAGTGGGAAAGAATATGAGAAAGTGTTTAGTTCAGTGATCTTATTTTACAGATGAGGAAACTGAGGTCCTGAGAGATTTTAGCTTGAAGTGAGGAAAAATTGTGCAGTAGAATTGTGGCTTCTGGAAGTAGCGAGTTCCCCATCATTGGGAAAATCCAGATAGAGGTGGGATGACCTCTGGTCAAGGATTTTGCAAAAGGAATTGTCATTCAGGTACAGGTTGGACTTGATGCCCTCTGAGGTTCCTTCTACCTGAGATTCTGTAATTCTTGAAGTGACTTGTCACAAGGTTACACAAATCTAGAAGAGAAAGGACCTTAGAGGCTATCTAGGCCATGTTCCTCTTGGTTCCAGACGAGCTTTAATGTGTGACCCTTATCACGCAGGCAACGAATATCCGAGGCAAAATCTGAACCCCCATCCTTTTATTCCAGGAACGGTGCTTTTTCCACACTACTAGTTAGTAATGGATTCAAAGTCACTTCTTTTTTATTCCAAATTCAGGGCTCTTGCTTTTCTATTATTTTGCCTGCTTAACTGGGGATGTTGGCCTGAATCCTCCAGTGCCATGTGGGTTTCCTTGGATATCTAACCCCTTAGTCTGATATGGTCTGCTGGCCTCTTGACTGCTGAGCCCAGTGCCCTGGTTGTGGTTGTGTTACTGGGAATGGCTCCAACCTGTTTTGTGGAAGCCATCCTATTCTGAGCTTAGCAAGGAAGGGAAGGAACTCAGTCTAGGCAGGGAGCAAAGACCTCCACAATGACAGACAATTTACATAAAAGTACTAAATAGATTACAGAATGTTAGCAATTAGAGGATGACATGGAGGTGGTTTTGTGATACTGAAAAGAAATATGAATGGAGTTATACAAAAAAAGATCCTGTTTTGAATATAATCTGTTCTTTCTCTGCCTTTGGAAATTCTACTCATCCTTCAAGGCTCAGCTCAAATGGCAATTCCTCCATGAAGCTTTTGTTATGGCCCTCAGCTACGAGAGCTTTTTCCCTTCTGGAACAATTCCTCATAGTCCTTTGTACCTCTTTGAGGTATTTGTTTTGTTCTTATCTTTATTATACTGATTTCTGGCCCATCTCATCTCCCCTACTAGTCTGTAAACTCCTTGAAGTCAGTGACTGGCTAGATTATTCTTTGTATCTGGCTTTATTTAAAGCCAGATTTTATTTTTAAAAATATTATTTATTTTGAATCTGGCTTAATTTAAATCAGTTCAATTTTACTTTCTGCAAGCAGCCTTTCCCAGTCTCATGCGGTACTCACGTCTGCCTTCTGGGATTACCTGCAATTTGGATGCACGTGGTTATTTCAGCATCCTCTCCCTCACTAGAATGGAAGATCCTTGAAGGCAGACCTGGTTTTTGCTGCCTTTCTTTTATATCTCTAGCATGTAGAACATACTAAGTGCTTAATACATTCTTATTGACCTGTATCTCCCTTGGTATCTAGGAGAGGGTTTTAAATTTGGTTTTGTACCATAATAATTTCCTGATATGGTATCTCCATCCTCCAACCCCCCCCTCCCCTTAAAAAAGTGTCTTGTAACAAAAAACAATTAAGAAAAAAAACAGTTTTATTTAACATGACATGTAATATGCCAAACCATAATCCCCACCTCTCACTGAGAAGACAAAATATATGTTTGTTCTTCTAAGATAGGTCATTATAATTAATCATAGTTTGGCTAACAGTGTTTTCACACCAGTTTTGCTAAGTTGAATTAGTGTCAGTGGGGAAGGTTTCATGAAAGAGGCAGAATTTGAACTGGGCCTGAAAAGATGAGTTTGGATAGGTGAATGGAGAGGGAGGTGGGAGAGTGTTCTAGACAGAGCAGACAACAGGCAAAAGTGGAAACGTGAGACATTGAGGAAGCTGGGGATAATCTCAGGGGTGACGAGGCCAAGGTCCTTGCAAGGTACTAAATCACTTGGGGTGTCAGTGCAGCCTTCAGGTCTTTGCTCTACTGTGGGTATAGGACACATTTGTTCGGATTTGCCGAATGCTCTGATTATGTCAATATCCAATAAAATCCTCTCGAAAAGTTGCATAATACTTTTAAGGTTATAAAACACTTTCATATACATTAGCTCATTTGATCCCTCACAAGAACACAGAATTGTGTAATTAGGGTCTGTACCTTAAAACTACAACTCCCAGCACCCCACTTTCCTCAGGTTACGTGCTGAAGTTGGGAGGATATAAATTTTGTGTAGCCCCACCTCTCACTTGTTCTCCTTCCTGTAATGGTGGCTGCCAGTTATCTTTTTATTTTTTAATTTTTTAAAAACCCTTACCTTCCATCTTAGAATTAATACTGGATATTGGTTCCAAGGCAGAAGAGTGGTAAGGGCTAGGCAATGGGGGAAAGTGACTTGCCCAGGGTCTCACAGTTAGGAAGTGTCTGAGGTCAGATTCAAACCCAGGACTTCCCCCCCCCCCCCATCTCTGGACCTGGATCTCAATCCACTGAGCCATCCAGCTGTCCCCTGCCTATGGTCTTTTTAAACAGGCAAGAGAATTTAGTCACATGGTTTTATTTTGTTAGATAATTATCCTTTTATTCCTTTACTTCTAGTGATTATTAATAAACTTTATAAAATATAACACTTGGAGTATTGGACATTAATTTAAATCCTACAGAATCCAAGAGAGTTAGAAGTGACGTTAGAGGCTACAGGGTCCTACCCTCTCATTTTACAGATGAGGAAACTGAGGCAAACAGGATTAAGTGGCTTGCCAGCTAGTAAGTGTCTGAAGGGGAATTTGAACTCAGTAAGATGAGTCTTCTTGACTTCAGACCTGGCACTCTATCCTCTGCACTATCTAGTTAGGGACCTACTCACCCAAAGGTTCAACAATGCCACTTATGAGATAACGAGCTTTGCATTAGTTTTGATCTCTGTATCCCCAGCACTTAGTGCAGCATCAGGTGTTTAATAATATATAACTATATAATATATAATCTTATTAATATATTATGTTATATATTAATATGTATTAATTAATATATAATAATAACAATAGCAGGTGCTTAATAAATGTCTGTTGATTCATTGATTGATTAGCATTGAATCACTGGAGTTGCACACACAGAAGAAGCTACTTTAGGCCCCCATTGGGGAGGCTATAAGGGAGAGTCTTTTACCCAGTGGCAAGCTGGCCTGGACTGCCTCTGAGATCCTGACTGGCTCGGAGATTCTCTAACAACAACAATGACTCAGGAGGGAAAGTGATTCTAAGAGTATTTAAGACAAAACCAAACAAAAGCCTCAGAAGATAAAGGAAGGGAAAAGCCTAGCATTTCCCTATTTTCCCATCAGGAATTATCAAAGGATTTGAACCAGTAATGAGTACGGCCTGAGGTAGCTCTCTAGATAATTCCCTCCTTGTTAGACATTATTGTTAGCACTTAAATGTCTTACACTTAAGTAATAACCATTGAGGTGCAGGGAATTTCTTGGTGACTAATGGCTTGCTGGTGGGGAGTTGATGGCCCAAGGTGTAGCTAAGGGCCATTAACCCCCTCTGGTCATTAATCCCAAGAAATGCCCTGGGCTAAGGTCATTATTGCTCCTCTATAAGAGGAATGAAACAATAAGATAGTGCTTTACTTTAATGCTTGGTGTAGCTTGAAAGGGTCCAGCTTGAGAAAACAGTTCAGAGGTGGTATGGGACCTGGTCACGTGCTGAAGCCCTGCCACCTGCAGGGGTGGATGGTGGGGAGCTGAGGTCTGAAAGTGTGCTAAAATTGTTTTGCTAACTGGTTTGTGAGCTCCTTAAAGAGAGAGATATTCAACAAGTTCAGTATCCATTCATCCACCCACCTATCCATCCATCCATTCATTATCATCCAGTTTAACTGGTGCCTTTTTGTATATCTCTCATTTCTGGACTCCTAGAATTGACCCCTTTCTTGTAACCAAAAAAAAATTTATTTGACACTGTATACAACTTTCTACCTTCACAGCCTCCCACCTCTCTGCCAGAAGATAGAGATATATTTCATGATCAATTCTTCAGGAATTTTCCCCCCATTTCCCCCTCCCCCTTTTTCTAATTACTCAGGGCTTAGCTTTTTTTTTTTCATTGATCTTTTCACTTACATTGTTGAAGTTGTATTCATTATTTCTCTGATTTTGCTTATTTTACTCTATGTTCATATACATTCTCCTTTGTTTTACTGTATTCCTTATGTTTATTTTTTATTACGGCACAACACTGTTCTAGGAGCTTCATGTACCACGGTTTGTACAGCCTTTGTACATGCTTCGAAGGGCACCCAATTCGTTTCGTTCTTTTTTACTGCAATAAGTGACATGTGAATATTTCGTCTGTTAGAACTTCACTTTCTCATTGATCTCTTTTGGAAATTTGTTTTCAAGGAACATTTATTGAATACCTACTATGTGCAGAGTACTGTATTACTTTGTTTCAGGTACTTTTGTTTTAGGTGTTTTTTAAATTTTTTTTTTTTAACATTTATTAATATTCATTTTTAACGTGGTTACATGATTCATG
>NC_058131.1:306442024-306455582 GCF_016433145.1 Gracilinanus agilis
CCTGTTGTGGGGTTCCTCCGTTCGTCTGGACTTGTTTTTATGTCCCCTTGAGGAGTTTTGTGTGTTTCGGTCAGGAGAGGTTTAGAGCTGCTTCTTACTCTGCCGCCATCTTAACCCGGAACCCCCAAAATTCACCTTTTTTTCTGTTTTTTAAATTTTAAGCTTTGTTTGTTACATTAAAATCCTAGGTAACTCTCTTCCTCCCTCCCTCCCTCTGCTCCTTGTACTAGAGGAGGCATCACTTGACAGAAGGCTATATGTATATATAAAACTCTTATTTTCTGTCTCAGAATGAGTACTGTGTATTGATTCCAAGGCAAAAGAGCAGTAAGGTCTAGGGCCATGTTGGTGAACTTATGGCAGGTGTGCCAGAGGGGGCTGCTCTCTTTCCCCTCTCCACATGAGCCTAAGGACATTTTTTTTCACTTCACCAGTCCCTCTGAGCAGCCCAATGGGAGGACTTTCTCCTTCCCCTGTTTGAGGCAAGGTAGGCAGCTTACATGCCGCATGAGGATACAGTTTGGGTACTAAGTCTCTAAAAGGCTTGCCATCACTGGTCTAGGCAATGGGGATTAAGTGTATTGCCCAGGGTCACACAGCTAGGAAATACCTGAAGTCAAATTTGTACCTAGGATCTCCTATCAGCAGCCCTGGCTCTCAATCCACTGAACCACCTAGTTGCCCCCTAAAACTATTTTCATATGTGTGTGTGTGTGTGTGTGGGTTTATTATATATTTCTTCTTATTTTCTTATATTTTTCTTATTTCTCTTTATAGGTTCTTTCTCTGGCACTCTAGACATACTTAAAATAATATTCCTGTTTCTGTATATATTGTTCTCTTGGATCTTCTCATTTTAGGTGTTTAGGGAAGAGAACACTCAGATTGTTTCTTATTTAGTACCATGGCAGATACTAAGTGCCTACAATAAGTCAAGTACTGTGTTCAATATTGAGGATTCTGGAGAAACACTGTTCCTTTATATATGACAAAAATCTAAAACAAGGGATTTAGATCTGATCTCAAGGCTGCTCCTTTTTCCTTTGGTGACCAAAGGGAACGTCTAACAGGACTGATTGGTTCTGTTGTGAGTGCTCAGTAAATGCCTTTTGAATGGCTTCCTTGTTCATTGGGAAGATCCTTAATATTGGAGGCAAGAGACCTGGATTCTAATCCAAACTCTGCTCCTAATTTCCTGAATAGGTTTGGGCAAATTGCTTTTCTCTGGCTTTTGGTTAACTACTCTTTTAAATTAAGAGGTTGGAATGAGATGATCTTTAAGGTCTCCTTCAGCTCTAATAATTTATTAACTTCAATGAATAATGAAACCCTCCCCCAAGGGTTGTTTTCTTTTTTTAATAGATAACAAAAACAAAAAAACGGGCATCTGTTAGCTCCATGGTGACTTCATTGCCAGCAGAGAGTGCTCTGACCTGACCCCCAACTGCTGTGTGTTTTTCTTGTCTGTGGAGTGATGCTGGTTTCATATTGAGCTGGCCAACACAAGGATTCTAGAATGGATCTTGGGAGGTGATTGTCAGGCTGATTCCATGATGGAGAGGAATAACAGAAATGTCATTGCTACTGGACAAAAATGTTGCATTATCAGCCACATGCAACTGAAAAGTGGATTAAAATGCCATTAACATAACAAATTAAGTTTCCAGCTAAGTAAACAAAAAATGAAGACTGTAAACTAGGCAAGAATGGCTGTCCTATTCAGAATATTGTTCTAATTTTGGGGTCTTCTATCAAAAGAAGTCTGCTAGATTGTAAGTTCTATGAGGGCAAGGACTGAGCCTTCTTTTTTGTGCTACCTATAGTGAGGCACAGAGGAAGAAGTCAGGAGAGATAGTGAAAAAAGAAGTGGATTTGGAAGCAGAGTTCTGTTGCCATCATTTACTATTTTCATGATTTTCATCTCTATGAACCTCAGTTTCTCATCTATAAAATGGCCATAAGAAAACTTATACTACCTATTTTATAAGGCTGTTATGAGAGTTCAAGGGGAATAATATATATATATATGTATATATACATATAATGTTTTGTGATTATAAGTTATATAAATAACTATTGTCCTTGTCATCATCATCATCATCATCATCGTAGTCGTCACCACCATCAAATCTAGAAAATGGATAGCAATGAATAAAGGACTGGGATTAGAATCAGGAAGATCTGAATTCAAATCTCTTCTTCCTAGTAATGTGACCTAGGGCAAGGTACTTATCTCTATATGCCTCAAACAACTTCCTATTTATTTATATTCCTATTTTATCTATATTTCCTATATTCCTGTTTATTTAGTATGTCATAAATTGTTATTCTTCCTTTTTCTAAGAGGACTAATGATGTTATGAGATTTTATCTTGATTTAGGCCAGAATTGGATTTAAGTGAAGCAGTTGCATTAAGTCCTCAGCATCACTCTCCTTTCCAGTCATCAAAGCCCAGTGTAGACAAAAATCAGGATGACTCACAATGGCCCTGGATCCAGAGGATGACTTTAGCATCTTTGATAACCGACCAAGCCCTATGTGTTCCACAGTGCCTGCTTCCTCTGCTTTCAAGGCCATTGGTACAAATTATTCTCATCTATTCATTCCACAGTGGGGAAGTCTTCACATGTCTGGAATAGATACCCCCTAACTCATTGACAGATTTGAGGTCTGTTTGTTATCTTGAATCTGATTTAGCTCCTTTGCCAAGACAGTTTGATGTGGTGAGAGTTAGGTGGCAGATAGACACCAAAGGAAGAAAAGCAACCCTAAAAAGGGCTTGGCAAGCCTTCACACTAGAGGTTCTGGTCCTCCCTGAAAAACCCATACAGATAATTTGCTATTTATAACAGTAGAAGAAATTTCATACCTGGAATTCCTCCTTCCTGCTTCCAAGAAGTTACTGTCAACAAATATGTATTGGGCATTTACCATGTCAGGTACTCTGCTAGTAAATGCTGAAAGAAAAAAAAGAAAGAAAGAAAGAAAGAAAGGAAGAAAGAAAGAAAGAGGGAGGAAGGGAGGGAGGGAGAGAGGGAAGGAAGGAAGGAAGGAAGGAAGGAAGGAAGGAAGGAAGGAAGGAAGGAAGGAAGGAAGGAAGGAAGATAAAAAAAACCTTCCCTTAATGAGGGTATAGCCTAGTGGCAGCTCTTTATTATATTACTATCATTACATTCCTATTATATCCTAAGAGTTGGAAGGGAACTTGGACAGGAATTCTCTCTATAACATTCCCAACAAGAGATTATCTATCCTTTACCTAATCCCTCTTTGGTGAAGGGAACCCACTGAGGCATCCCATTTCACTTTTGGATAGCTGTCAGTATTGGGAAGTTTCCTTTATAATCAGAAGAAATCTATCAGTGCTGCTTCCATTATTCTTGGTTCTATGGAACCAGTCCTGCCTTCATATGATTGCCCTTCAAATCCTTGAAGGTATTAATTGTGCGGCCCAAAAGTTAATCTTTCTCTAGTTAGACCAGTGATTCCCAAAGTGGGCACTACCACCCCCTGGTGGGTGCTGCAGCGATCCAGGGAAGCAGTGATGGCCACAGGTGCCCTTATCTTTCCTATTGTTATTAAAATTTTTTAAAAATTAATTTCCAGGGGGCTAAGTAATATTTTTTCTGGAAAGGGGACAATAGGCCAAAAAGTTTGGGAACCACTGAATTAGACATTCCAATTTCTTTTAAAGGGTCTTCTCATGGCAAGGTCTCCAGTCCTTTTACTTTCCTCCTTTCCTCCTCCACATACATTCTAAATGATCAAATATAGACTGCTATATTTTAGCATAATATTATCAATGTGTTCTGCCTAGGGCAGAGGACAGTGGGACTGTTACTGTACTTGCTCTGGACACTCTACTTCTATTAGTTTTTTATTTGATTTTATTTTGGAAACCACATGAATCTATCATGTGCCTAGGAGCTCATATTGGACTCGCAATATATTAAAACTACCAGAGCTTTTAAATATATGTTGTTGTTTACCTTCATTTCTTCCATCCTATAATTGTGCCTTTGATTTTTTTGAACCCAAGAATAGGACTTTGAATTTATCCCTATAAAAACTTCATCTCATTTGATTTGGTTCATCGTTCTAGCCTGTCACTGATTTTGTATCCTGGCTCTATCTTCCAAAGTGTTAGTGCCTGGCTTTGTGTCATCTGCAAATTGGGTGGACATGCCATCCAGGTCACTTTTCATCCAGGTCACTAATCAAGTGAGCCAGCATTCAGGAAATGCATAAAGAAAAGAAGGAAGAAGTAAATGAATCTCTTAGTTATTCCTAAGCTGATGACTTAGTCTATTCATTATCTTGCCCTTGCTAAGCACTCATCAGCACTTTCCATAGAAACCAAGGAATGAGAATAAGGGAGAAGAAAAACAAACATGCCTACTTTATAGGATCCTAGATTTAGAGCTTGAAAAGATCCTTAGATCTCATTTGAGTCCCACAAACAAGTAAACTGAGGCACGCAAAAGCTAATGACTTACCCAATTAATAAATGTCTGAGATAGTATTTGAACTCAGGACTTCCTTACTCTAAGTCCAGTGCCCTTCCAGTAATATAGCATACCAACTCTTTTGAGACTTGTTTGGCAGAGCAGGATATCCTGGTCTAAAAAACACCCATAGAGTAGAAATGCAAAAGTAAAACATATGACTTATCACTTATCACATGTATAGATAAGTAAGTGATTTGGGGTTTAGACTTTTAAAAATTGCTCTATGCCAAAAATGAATAATATGGAAATAGGTATCAAGTGATAGCATTTGTACAACCCAGTGGAATTGATTGTCAGCTCGGGGAGGGGGGAGGGAAGTGGGGAGAGAAGTAAAATGAATCATGTAAACATGGGAAAATATTTTAAAATTAAAAAATTAAAAATAAAGAATACCCATAATGTGAAGACCCAATGTTACAAAACAGAAAAACAGATCAGTGAAGAGGGTGATGCTTCATTTTACAAGTTAATTCCCTGCAGCTCCTTTTAATAGACCAGAGCTTCCTTATTTCTCTTTCAGAAGTTGATTTTCTCTAATTTTTTTTCTAGATTCCATTTATTTTGTGCAATGAACCTCTTAAGAGGTTGAGGTGTAATAGGAAGAATGTCAGATTTTTTTGGAGTCAGAGGACTTGAGTTCAGATTTTGATTCTCCTCTTAATTACCTGTATAACCTTGAGCAAATCAGTGGCCCCTTCTGGCCTTCAGTTTCCCTATCTTTAAGACGAAGGGACTGAATTAGATCAGGGGTGTCAGACACATGGCCCACCCTGCCACATGTGCTGTAACCATATTAAAATATAATTGGAAATTAACAAAAAATACAGTAGAAAATAGCTAATGCTGATAAAATAATGCCAATAACTGAGGCAGCTAGGGTGGATAGGAAGTTAAGAACCAGGAAGACCTGAATTCAAATCTAGTCTTAGACAATGACTAGCTGTATGACCCTGCACAAATCACCTAACTCTGTTTGACTCAGTTTCTTCATCTGCCAAATGAGCTGGAGAAGGGAATGGCAAACCACTAGTATCTTTGCCAAGAAAACCACAAATGAGGTCACAAAGAGCTGGACATGACTGAACAGCAACACAAAAAGAAAGTTAGGCAGATTGTGAGGAGAGATCTTGAAGGACTCTGGTTGTGATGAGTATTTCTCTAGTCATGTACAGGTCTGTGCCCCTTAACTTCTTTGCCTTCAGTTTCCTCATCTATAAAAAAAAAATTAAATTAGATGACCTCTGAGGTTTCCTCCCACTCTAAAAATCTATGATTCCCTATTAACTTGGATCTCAGAGTCAATGTAGCATAGATACATAGATAATTGGACCAGGAGTCAAGAGACCCTAGTTCTAGTGCTAGTTCTGTTACTAAATTGCTGTTTGACCTTAAATAAGTTACTGTAACCTCTCTCAGCCTCACTTTTTCTCATTTGTCAAATGGGCACGATAATATCGATTTTCTCTGCATCACCAGGCAGTGGATATAATGAGTTAATCAGGCAACCTTAGATTCATGAAGTTTTTCTTTTCTTTGTGTGTGTGGGTTTTTTGGTAAACCTTTGCCTTCTATCTTGGAATTGATGCAAAGTATGGATTCTGAGGCAGAAGAGTCATAAAGGCTAGGCAATCCCATTCGTTTTACAGATGAGAAAATAGGCAAACAGGATTAAATGACTTGCCAAAGATCACATAGCTAACAATCCTCTGAGGTCAGATTTGAACCCAAACCTTTTTGACTCCAGGCCTGGTGGTGTTGTCACTATCAGCTATGCCAACTTGCTGCCCCCAAATGAAATTTTGTTATTCTTAAAACATTTCCTTATTTATTGTCAGGAGTCAGAAGTTGGTGCAAAGCTACTTATAGGGTGATATAGACTTTAGGTGAAAGGGAATATTCCTCTCCTCTAATGTCCCAAACAGCAATTCCCACTCAGGCTCTCTCCAAGGCTCTAAGGGGTGAGACTAAGGAGGAAGTGCCTTCTGGAGAGTGAAAGAGATGAGTTGAGCCCTAAAGTAGATGACCTTGAAAGTGACCTTCTGGGTTGCCTTCTGTGCTGCCCTGCATGAGCTAATTATGGAGCTTTCAGGAAGATGTTTTTCCCTTAACTTCCCTAATGTGTGGTTGAAAGGAGTCCATGACCTCTTGCTGAAGAATTTGTCACCAAAAGCTTGTGGTGTTGCTCCTTCCTCTGGCCCTCTCCCCACATTGCTTCAGCCTTTTCTAGGGGCACCAGCTCATTTTCCCAAAACTTCCTCCTTAGCCATTAAATCTTTTGAGGGGCTAATTGCCCTGTTCTGTATCAATCTCCATTCTCTAGATTGTTACGAGGGTAGCCCTACGGAGTCTAGCAAAATGGGGAAGATAATAAAGTTTATATTTGGATCTCCTTCTTCTCAAGGTCTCCTATGTTCATCCTTCCTCCTTCAGGAAATAACCCGTGCCCTCTTGAGAAGCAGGCCATTGTAAACTCCTTCTCCAAAGGTGTTAGGAAATATATGGGTAACCTCTCTAGGGATTTGTATTTGAAAAGAGAATCCTGGGGGCAAGTAGGTAACACAGTAGAAGGGCACCAAACTTGGAGTCCAGAGGACCTGGTTCAAATGTGGCCTCAGATACTTTCTAGTTGTGTGACTCTGGTCAAGTCACTTAACCTCAATTATTTAGCCCTTATTGTTATTCTGCCTACTTAGTATTGATTCCAAGGCAGAATGTAGAGGCTTCAAAAGATGGATAGGTAGATGGGGGAGGGGGGAGAGAGAGAGAGAGAGAGAGAGAGAGAGAGAATTCTGGGAAGGACAAAGGAAAGATTTTTTTAAAGGTGAAATTTCAGGGGCCGGATCTTGCCAGGCTGGGGGGAAGGGGCCCATTGGGTTCTCTGAGGACCTTCACACTATACCATATAACTGCCTCCTTATTCCTCCTACATGTGGTGCCTGTCCTGCCTCCTTCTACTCCTTCTAATGTCATTATTTTAAACCTTTTAAATAGGGACTGTCTGGGCTACTTAGGGACTTTTTACAAGAAACTGGGAGGCAGAAGCCTCTTTACATTATCAAGTGGTAGGGCCTCTGCTCTGTGGGAGGGCTGGCCCCCCCATACCCCACTTCACTTTACCTGAGGGGTCCAGCCACAGTGCCTACAGAGGGAAAAAATGTTTAACAGCCTAGCCTAACTTTGAAGAGTTTAAAATTCCTTTGTGGTTTTTCTCCCCCTTTCTCTCCCTCCCTCAGGTTCTAAATCCAATTCTAGCTCCTGGCCAACCAGTGGAATTAAAGGATTAAGAGCTACCCAGGTCTTATCCCGATATGAAAAGATTTCTCCGAGAGGCTCATAGTTCAGAGTCCAAAGCCAGCAAAATCATTCCTCGGTAGGAGCCGAGTATTGTTTTGAAAGCCTTATTGGAACCACCTTTTGAGCTGTTGGCTGAAGCATCACAGTTTCACTTATCTCTTAAGACCGCTCTCATAATTGCTCTATGTCCAACAAGCAAAGAGAACTCTAGGCATTATCTGTTAAGGACCCCCTAATCCAGTTTCATAAGGACAAAGGGGGTAATCAGGACACCTCTGATTCCCGCCTAAAGTCAAGCAGAATTTCAGATGAGCCCCAAGTCCCTTTGTCCCAAGTTTCAATGACAAAAGACTCTGTTCTTTGGTGGAGGGGCCAAGAGAGGGATGTGTGTGTATGTGTGTGTGTGTGTGTGTGTGTGTGTGTGTGTGTGTGTGTGTGTGTGTGTGTGTGTGTGATGGAAATGGATGGGGGGGGCAGAGATCTGCTGTTTTAATTGTGCACTAGAAAGACTGTTATATTACGTTTTTCAGGCCTTGATGGCTTGGTTTGGGGATGCCACTCTTCAAAGTGGCCCTGGGTGAAAGCCTGGCAAGAGAGAAATGTTTGTTGCATGGATCAGGCTTTGAAGGATAGCCCTAAGGACAAAGAATAAGCCTGAGGAGTCCACATATGGGCAGAAGCCTTTGGGCCTTACTTGAGTAGATTCTTTAGAACTATCATTTAAAGTCTAAGCTTCTGGGAGCTAGGCATCAGGATCCTGTTATTTGATGTATGAAGTTGTATTCTGAAGCTTCTCAGAGCAGTTTTGGCTCCCCATGGACTCTTTGACTTTGGGGACACAAAATCTAAACATCCAGGAGAACCTTACCCTGGTATCAGTATGCAGAAGCAATGTTCCTGTATCACAGAATTTTAGAATACCAGAGTTGAAAGGGACCTGAGACCACTTTCTTGATCATCCTTCCCTAGACAAGGATCACCTATCTCTATATCCTACCTGACAAATGATCAATTGGTCTTTGTAGATTTTGCTTGATTTTTTAATTTTAACTTTTGGAGTCTAGGTCTCTGTTATCTCTCCCAGGCTGGAATGCCGTGACAACTCTTGGACCCAATCCCAAAGCTTATAAGCATGGAAGATATGACCTTCCTCATGTTCTACCTGGGCTGGTTTTCGCCTTCTTAGGTTGCACAAAGAGCTCACCATATTGGTGCTGGGCCATTTGGGCGCTCAACTAGCTCTATCCTCACTTCAGCTCAGAACTTCTTTTTTTTTGTGTGTGTGGGGGCCAACAGAAAATTTTTAATTAATTAATTAATTTGGAATATTTTTCTATGGTTACATGATTCATATTCTTTCCCTCCTCTCCTCCCAGCCCCACTCCCATAGTCAATGAGCAATTCCACTGGGTTTTACATGTTACATTGATCAAGACCTATTTCCATATTATTGATATTTGCATTAGGGTGATCATTTAGAGTCTATAACCCCAATCATATCCCCATTGACCCATGTGATCAAGAAATTTTTTTTTTCTGTGTTTCTATTCCCACAGTTCTTTCTCTGGATGTGGATAGAGTTCTTTCTTATAAATCCCTCAGAATTGTCCTGGGTCATTGCATTGCTGCTAGTAGAGAAGTCTGTTATGTTTGATTGTACCACAATGTATCAGTCTCTGTATATAATGTTCTCCTGGTTCTGCTCCTTTCACTCTGCATCAATTCCTGGAGGTCGTTCCGGTTCACATGGAATTCCTCCAGTTCATTATTCCTTTCAGCACAATAGTATTTCATCACCAACAGATACCACAATTTGTTCAGCCATTCCTCAATTGAAGGGCATCCTCTCATTTTCCAATTTTTTTGCTACCACAAAGAGTGCAGCTATAAATATTTTTGTACAAGTCTTTTTCCTTATTATCTATTTGGCATATAACCCCAGCAGTGGTATGGCTGGATCAAAAGGCAGGCAGTCTTTTAAAGCCCTTTGGGCATAGTTCCAAATTGCCATCCAGAATGGTTGGATCAATTCACAACTCCACCAACAATGCATTAATGTCCCAATTTTATCACATCCCCTCCAACATTACTTTCCTTTGCTGTCATTTTCAGCTCTGAACTTCTGAACTCAGATGGTTCACCAGCTTCATCCTCACTGATCATAGAGCTTCTGGAAAGATAAGCCGCCATACCCGGCTCAACTTTTGTTTAGTGACATACAGTGAGAGGGAAGACTCATTATCACCCAAAGTGAACCCATTCTACTTTGTTGTGCTATTCAGTTGTTTCAGTCATGCTCAACTCTTCATGACCCCATTTCAAGTTTTCTTTCCAAAACTACTAAAGTGACTTGACATTTCCTTCTCCAGCTCATTTTACAAATGAGGAAACTGAGGGAAAGAGTATTAAATGACTTGCCTAGGGTTATATATCTAATAGTTATCTGAAGCTGAATTTGAACTCAGGTTTTCTAATTCCAGGCTTAATGCTCTATTTGCTATACCACCTAGCTACCCATTCTACTTTAGGATAGGATAGACCTAATTGTTAGAATATATATATATACATATATACATATATATGTATATATATATACATGTATGTATGTATGTGTATACACATATATACACATACATATTTTAACCATAAGCCTGTATATATTTGTCCCTTTGCAGGTTTTACCCATTGCTCCTATTTATAAACTCTTTCATGGAACAGAACTTAAATACTCCTAGATGTCAATTATATCTCCCTTAAGTCTTCTTTTCTCCAGGGGAAGCATTCTTAGCTCCTTGTCATGACCTCATGGCCATTCTACTGGATACTCCAGCTAATCAATGCGCTTCCTAAAATGTGGCACCCAGAATTAACGCAGTGTCTCATATATGGTCTGTCCAGGACAGAGGACAGAGAGTCTATTAGAGAGGGGGACACTTCTGGACTTTTTAGGGTCTGGGCCCTAAAGCCAGACCTTCCTTTGACCCTTATGCCTCCTATTTCCCTCCTACTTCCTGAAAGGAAGAAGGAAAGCGACCTTTCCATCTGCCCCCCAAAGGAACTTCTCCTTATGCCAGGAGTCAGCTTCCTGTCTTATCTGCTGCTTTATCTCAGCCTCAGGTGAGAAGAGGAGCCAGACTTTCCTCTGTATTCCATAGCTTGCTTTGTGTCTCCTGAGAAAAAAGCCACAAAGGACTAGACTGAGATCATGTCCATCTGTGTTAGTACAACTCCTACCTCTTGCATCCATCAATGTGGATACCTCCAATGCAAAAGAGGAGCAACCTTCCTTTTGGCCTCAGACCTTCCCTCTCTTGCTGAGTTTTCCTTGAGGGAAGAAGAAAATTGGTGGGAGCAGAACTTCCTTCTCTGACTGTGCAGGTTCAACTTCCAGTCCCTTCTATGAAGAGTCCTGTTTAATTCCCAACCTTCAGAGGGAAGAGTAGTAGTGAAACAGGCCCTTCCATCTGGTCATCTAACCATCTGATTCTGTGCCTTCCATTTCACATTCCAGTCCAGTCTCTAGGGACTCCTTCCACTCACTGATGATCCCTCTCACACAACATCATAACCTATATATCCCTGTTATTCTGAACCCCTGTAGGGCATCATTGAAATGCCATTTCTCATCCTCCATCATATGATTTCTTATTCCTATCCACCTCAATACTGCCATCCCAGAGTTCCAACCAAGCACCATCATCTCTTTCCATGATACCCTCTGGAATGCCTTTTTCATAGGCAAAAACTACCTTTCATCTTAAATCTTTTTTTCCTTTTCCACTCCATTCGTCTTCTAGCTATTATTTACACCTGGCTCCCCATATTGACATAGTCTCCCTGGCTACCTTTTCCAGTACTGGCTACACCTTTAATCATTGCCCCTTGGCTTACTGTCAGAGGCATGAGAATTAGAATACCCCTTGCTTCCCATTGCCACTTCCAAGTTCTCTCCTTGACTACTCCATAATCTCTCCTCTGAAGTTTAGGCTATTCTTCTCTACCATCCAATCAAAATTTTGGGCTGTATTGTTTACAGATCTCTAGTCCTCTCTTATTCCTTCTTCAGTGGGTTCAGTACATAGCTCCTGGTCTTTCTCTCCTCCCCAGTTGCTGCCCTCATAGTAAGGAACTTAAATACATATCTTGATTTTCTTAAACACCCTAACCACTCAGTTCCACAGACTACTAAATTCCCATGACCTACTCTTCCACCTCACCTCAGCTATATACACGAAGATGGTCATACCCTTGCTTTTTCCACCATCTACAAATGTACCTCCTCCATGTTCAAGAATTCCAGATTCCCCTTATCTGAAGTCTATTGACTTTCTTCCCTCTCCCTCTGCTTTCTCTAACTAAACCCCATTCTTTGTCCACATTATGACTACTAGCTCAGTGGAGATGACATGGGAAAGAACTGAAGGACTGATGAATTGCCAGTCTCTCTCTCCTCTTTCCTCCATCTTGACTTGTCTGAATCAATTCAGCCCCAAACCATCTTCTTTTCTGGAGTCCCTACTCATCCATATCATTTCACTGATTGCTCCTGGCCAAACATCAGCTGTGAATCACTACCGCTATCCACTGTCTTCATTTTGACACATGTACTGCAAAAAATCTCACAATGTTTCTGATTGAATCTACCCCACAACTGGGTCCTCACTGCTGCTACACAATCCTACTATACTTCCCTTATCAAGTTCCCATTCTACTTTCCACAGCAGTTCTTCCAAACTTTTTCATCCATTCTTAAATATTTCATTCCCCACCTCTGGAGAACCCCTACTTTAGTTGAGAACCTTGACTCATTTTATAGCAAAAAAAAAAAATGAGACCATTTTCCGTGAGCTTCCTTTTCTCCACTCTTCCTGATCTCATATCACTCAGATGCCTTCTGCTACCATCTCCTTTACCCTTGTCTCACATGACAAGGTGGTCTTACTTTTTAACAAAGCTAACCAACCCCTCTACCTGCTCAAGTGATTCCTCCAATAGATCAATCCCTCAGTCATTCCCTCTCTCACATATTTCTCATTTTTATGAATAATTCTATTTATTTTAAGAAATATTTTGTTTTAATAATCCAAGATCCACCTTCTTACCTTCCCATCTCAAATTCCTTTCCCAAATGAGAACATGAGAAAACCAAAATTCATTGCAAACATCTATATCATTATAAGCATGCATACTGCATTCAAAACAAATATCTATTTTAGAATACATGTCCAAGATAAAATTTGTCTCATTTTGCATTCTGAGTCTTGCACTTCTCTATCAGGAGTTGGATAGGTTGTTTCATCACATGCTAGAATTCTAGTTGATCATTATTCTTATAAAAGTTCAGTGCAATAATATTCTATCAATATATAAAACATAACTGGTTTAACCGTTCCCCAGTTTATGGACACTCATTCATATTCTCATCCTTTACTGCCTCAAAAAGAACTATAACCATTTAAAAAATCCTTAGACTATGTTTTGCTTATAGCTTATCCTACCTTCCCTTCTCTTTTCCCTTTCCCCCTTTACTTTACTTCATATTTTCCTGTTGAAATGGATTTTTTACCCATCTCTCTCCTCTCCTCTCCTCTCCTCTCTTCCTGTCCTCTCCTCTCCTTTCCTCTCTTCTCCTCTCCTCTCCTCTCCTCTCTTCCTGTCCTCTCCTGTCCTCTCCTCTCCTGTCCTCTCCTCTCCTGTCCTCTCCTGTCCTCTCCTGTCCTGTCCTGTCCTGTCCTGTCCTCTCCTCTCCTCTCCT
>NC_058131.1:306455857-306489660 GCF_016433145.1 Gracilinanus agilis
CTCTTCTCTTCTCTTCTCTTCTCTTCTCTTCTCTTCTCTTCTCTTCTCTTCTCTTCTCTTCTCTTCTCTTCTCTTCTCCCCCCCCCTCTCTCCCTCCCTTCTTTTGACCAGTTCAGATGAGATTGAAGTTCTTCAAGTATTAGCTATTTCCCCTTACCCCTCTTCCATTTTAGTATTGATGTCTACTTGGGCACCCTGATTATATGAGATAATTTCCCCTAATCTTCCTTTCTCTTCCCTCCAGTTACTTCCTCTTCCTTTTTCTTTCCATTCTTTTATTAAGATCACCAAAACATAATAGAACCATTTTCAGTCCTGATCTAATTTAACTTCCTCTGTGAACCATAAAGATGATAGCGTTTAGAGGGGACATATGCATCATCTCCCCATATTTGAAAATAAACAATTTATCCTTGTTTGGTTCTTTAACATTGTTCTTGCATTAAAAATACTTCTCTTCTTTCCTGCACTTGGAACTTCAAAATTCTCAGCAGTTCTAGTCTTTTCATCAAAAATACTTGGAAGACCTCTATTTCATTAAAGACCCATTTTTTTCTTCTGTAGGATTAAATATTCAGTTCTGTTGGGTAAATTATTTTTTTATTAAAATCTCATAGCCTTTGTCTTCTGGAATACTGTATTCCAAATTCTTCATTTTTTATGGAAGTGGCTGCTAAATCATGTGTAATATAATCATGGCTTCTTGGTACTTAAATTCCTTCTTTCTGGCTGCTTATAATATTTTTTCTTTGACCTGGAAGATCTAGATTTTGGCTGTGACATTCCTGGGAGTTTTATATTGGGATTTCTTTTAGGAGGTAGCAGGTATATTCTTTCTATTTCCATTTTGCCCTCTGGTTTTATGCAATCTGAGTACTTTCAAGATTTTTTTGAAATAAGATATCTAGGCTCTTTTTTTGGTGATGTTATTCAGATAGTATGATGATTCTTAATTTTTTTCTTATTATTCTATTTTCTACTTCGGTTGTTACTCATTTTGCTATGAGTAATAGCCTTTTTATTTTATCTTAATAGTTCTTGTTTCTTGAAGTCATTGGCTTCTATTTGGTCCATTCAGATTTCCAGGGAATTTGTTGCTTGGCAAGTTATGTATTTCTTGGGTCAAACTGTTAATTCCCATTCTAATTTTTTCTTCCATAGCTCTCATTTGTTTTCTACATTTCCCTTCAAACACTCTTATTCCATTTACAAATAAAAAAAAAACAACTTAAAAAAAGTTCTTGTTTCATTTCTTCTAGGAATTCTGGTTGAATTAATGCCCATGCTATGTGTTTCTCTGAAGCATTGCTTGTAGATGTTTAGGAATCATTCTTTTCTGCATTTGCATCTTGAGTGTCTTTGACACCATAAGAACTCATTATGATGGGATTCTCTCTTTTTTGTTTGTTTGACTAGTCTTCCAGTCACTTCCTGACTTTGGGAATGACATGGCTCTCCTATACTTCTGGAGGGAAAATCTGGGCTGATCCTGTTACTATTTTCTAGGGGCTATTATGTGTTATATTATTTTGGAATCTCAGGGACAGACTCAGGATTTGTGAACTTTCAGTGTTCTCAAAGGGGCCTAATTCATGGGAAAATCTTTGCCCCTGGCCTGTGCTCTGCCAGTTCTTGACTTAGATCTGGATCTGTGTGAATAGACTATTGCAGTATTCCACCCCTATCACCTAACTGGAAAGCTCTTTTGGTTCAAAGTGGTAGAATTATAGGTTCCCTTTTGGTCTAGGTTTCCTGCCTTGGTTTTTCCTTTGTAGGATGGGTTAAATGCTGAAGTGAGACCTTTCTCCGAGATTGGGGGCTGAGTTGCATCATTGCTACTGCTTCTGCTGGCTTCTGAACCTCTTCTTTTCTCAATAGACCTCCCAGGGCATCTCTAAGGTACCACTGCTTGGATCTGTCACCTGAGAGTGGGTAGTGAGTAAAATAGCTGTCAACTGCCACTTCTCCCTGTTGCAGTACTATGGTATGGATCTGGGGGTCTGAGGGAGAAACCATCCTTCCAGACACTCAGACTCACAACTGAAGTGTCATCCTCGATGCCTCCCCATCTATCACATTTTTACTGCACCCCCACTCCCACATTCAAGCTCTTGCCAAGGCCTGTCGATTTCACCTTCAGAACTCTCTCCAATATGTCCCCTTTTGTCCTCTGACACTGTCATCACTCTTGTATGGGTCCTTATCACCTCAAACCTGGAGAACTGCAATTGCCAGCTTCGAGGTGTACCCCAAGTGTTTTCTCACTCAGATCCACCGTTCATTCACCCATCAAAGTGATTTTCCTAAAACACAGGTCTGACCATTTCATGTCCCCTACTCAAACTCCAGTGACTTCCTTTTGCTTCCAGGATCAAATGCAGAATCCTCTGTTTGACTTAATAATCTAGCCTTCTCCTATCTTTCTAGTTTTCTTATATTTACTTCCATCCATGTACTCTTCTAGGGTGACATTGACCTTCTGGATGTTCCATGAACAAGTCTTGTCTCCATCCATTTTCTCTGGCTATCCTCCATGCCTGGAACTCTTTCCCTCCTCAACTCTAGCTGCTTACTTCCCTGGAATCCTTTAAGTCTCAGATGAAATCTCAGATTTTACAGGAAGCCTTTCCTAACCCTTCTTCATTCTAATACCTTTACTATCTTTATGATTTCCTGTTTAACCTGCATATAGCTTGTTTATACATATTTGTTCTGTCTCCCTCATTGGAGTAAGAGCTCTTTGAGGGCAGGAAATGTTTTCCTCCCTCTTTTTGTATTTGGAGTGCTCAATACAGTGTCTGCTACATAGTAGAGGCTTAGTAAAATTTTTTTTTCATGGTTTTCATGTCTTTTGACTATCACTGGGATTCATGTTCTTTTAATGTAGCCAAGGAACTTACTCACTTTTTTGGCTTCTATATCATACTGTTGACACATATTGAGATTGGAGCTCACTAAACACTCCAGATTTTTTTTCAAATAAATTGTTGTCTACTTGTATCTTTTCTGCCTTCTATTTGTGAAGTTGGTTTCTTAGATCCAAGTATAAGAAAATTCTTTTACTTCTACAACATCTCTTAAATATATCCTCTTCTCTTCTTGGGTCCATTGGACCCAAGTATAGGAAAAGTCTTTTATGTGGACATTTGTCCATATTACATTTAATCTTATTAAATTTGATCTAATGTTCTAGCTTCAGGCTCTTTTTGGATATTGATGCCATTATCCAATATGTTAGCTATCCCTCCCAATTTTATGTCATCTACTGGGACTTATACATCAGTCAGACAAGCACTCTGAGTTGTTCCTTCAGTAGTAGAAATGAATTTATGTTGAGCCATATACACTCTCTTGCCTGTTCCCACCTTCAGAAACATTCTGTGTATTTGCAATATTACTTAATAGTTCTTAAGTTATGGATATTATGATCGTGAACTTCTAGAATGTTAGTGCTGAATGGGATCTTAGGGGTCATCTATTCCAATTACTTCTTTCTATAGATTTGGAAACTGAACCCTATCTGAGTGAGAGAGGTCCCATGATCACATTCACTTTAGCATTCCTGTTTATTCAAGAAAACTTGAAGCAATTTATAGCCCATGCCCATGCCTTATATCAACTAATCAATCAATAAGCATTTTTAAAGCCCCTATTATGTGTCAGTCATTGGAGATATAACCTTCTCCCTAGGAGCTTGCCTTCTAATGGAGAGACAAGTACCTATATAAATATGAGGCAGTTAAATACCAAGCATTTAGGAAGGGCACGCACAAGTAACTGGGAGATTTAGCCAAGATTTCATTTAGAAGGGAGTGACTGAGCTTTGTCTTGAAAGAAAAGTGGAGTGAAAGGGGGTGATGTGAGGAGGGAGACAGGCACAGAGACAGAAAATGTAGTATTATGGAAGAGGCACAGAAAGAAGATCAGTTTGGATGGATCTCAGAGTATAAGAGGAGAGAGGAATGTTTAAGGAAGCCAGAAAGAGTTTGTGGGCAGGTTGTAAAGAGCTTTAAAAACTAAACAGAAGAATTTATATTTTATCCTAGAGGCAATACGGAAATAAGGGAATTAGATAGACCTATACTCAAGGAAAGAGGCAGCTAGGTGTAACAATGAATAGTGCAGCAGGTCTGGAGTCAGGAAGACCTGAGTTCAAATCTGACCTGAGACACTTACTAGCAACATGACATTGAGCAAATCGCTTAACTTGTTTGCCTCAGTTTCCTCATCTGTAAAGTGAGCTGGAGAAAAGAGATCATAAGGAAAAAGACTTGTACAAAAATATTTATAGCCACACTCTTTGTGGTGGCAAAAAACTGGAAAATGAGGGTATGCCCTTCAGATGGGGAATGGCTGAACAAATTGTGGTATCTCTTCATGATGGAATACTAATTGTGCTATAAGGAATAATGAACTGGAGGAATTCCATGTGAACTGGAACGACCTCCAGGAATGGATGCAGTGTGAAAGGAGCAGAACCAGGAGAACATTGTACACAGAGACTAATACACTGTGGTACAATCGAAAGTAATGGACTTCTCTACTAGCAGCAATGCAATGACCCAGGACAACTATGAGAGACTCATGAGAAAGAAAGCTATCCACATTCAGAGGAAGAACTGTGGAAATAGAAATACAGAAGAAAAACAATTGCCTGATCACATGGGAGGATGGGGATAAAATTAGGGATAATGACTCAAAATGAGCACCCTAGCACAAATGTCAATAATATGGAAATAGATCTTGATCAATGACACATGTAAAACCCATGGAATTACTCATTGGCTATGGGAGGGAGTATGAGGAGGAGAGGGATAGAACATAAATCTTATAACCATGGACAAATGTTCTAAATTAATTAATTAAATAAAAATTTTAACATAAGAAATGAGCTGGAGAAGAAAATACCCAAATACTCCAGTTTCTCTGTCAAGAAAACATCAAATGGGATCACAAAGAGTTGAATATGATTGAAATAACTGAACAACAAAATACTTAAGGAAAATCACATTTGCAGCTGGGTGGAGATGGATTGGAGTTGGGAGGGATCCAAGGTAGAAAGCTACTGCAGGAATCTAGGTGAAGTGATCAGGACTTGAACTAAGTTAGTGGCCAGAGAAAAGATATCTGATGAGAGATAAAGGTTAGAAATCACTAAATTCAGTTACTGATTGGATCTATATGGTAAGAGGGAGTGAGAAGACCAGGATAATGCTGAGATGAGGAACCTGGGAAACTAGGAACTTGTTCCTGACAGAAATAAGAAAGTTTGGATGGAAGAGGGGAGTGTTCAGGGGGAAAGATAATGGCTTCAGTTTTAAGCATGTTAGGTTTAAGATGTCCCCAGGAAATTCCAGTTTTAAATATCCAATAGGCAAATGGTGATTTGGGACTGAAGCTTAGGGTAGAGCCTGTAACTGGATATATAAATCTGTGAGTCAGCTCTATAGAGATGATCATTAAACCTATGGATGCTGATGTGAACACAAAGCGAGAGTGTAGAGAGAGAGGAGGGCTAAGACAGAGCTTATGTTCTACTTGCAGTTATTATTGTTCAGTCATTTTCAGGTATGTTTGATTCTTTGTGATTTTATTTGGGGTTGTGGTTTTCCATTTCTGTCTCCAGCTCATTTTATAGATGATGAACTGAGGCAAAAAGGGTTAAGTGACTCGCCCAGGGTCACACAACTAGTAAATGTTTGAGGTCAAATTTGAATTCAGGAAGGTGTCTTCCTGACTCCAACCCCATGGCTTTGTCCACTATATCACCTAGTTGCCACAACTGAGATTGAAGGAGGTGATGTGGATGATGAGCCAGAAAAGGAGCCAGAAAAGGAGCCTGAGAAGGAGAGGCTAGATAAAAAAGAAGAGAACCAGGTAAGTCATGTCCTGAAAAATCCAGAAAGGAGAAAGTATCCCAGAGGAGAGGATAATCAACATATGACAGTAATTAGGAAGCCATTGCAGGACTCTAGGCCGAGTGTCACATTTACTAGAGAGGTTCAGAAGGATTAAGGTTGAGAAAAAACACATACACATTATATTTAGCAATTAGGATCACTGGTAAGTTTGGAGGGAGTAGTTTCAGTTGAGTAAGGAGGTCTGAAGCCTGCCACTTCACTCTTCAGGGTTCCATGGGACACTGAGGGGCTGGGGGGTTGGGTTCTCCTAAGTTCACATCAGTGTGCTTCCTCAAAGATCATTATTTGATATTAATTAGTTAGCCAGACTTAATTAGACTTTAGAAAGCGAGTATTTGATAAGAACAGTTAGCAAAAAATCTTACACCAAAATATAGAGTCCAGGGGAAAATGGGCTCAAGCTTAAAGCACATGTAACACAAGAGAGAAATTCACAGCCTCTGGGAGTCTTTTTGCTAGCATCCTCACAATTTTCTCCTTAGGTAATGTATAGCATAGACAGGGTTGGTGGTACAGTGAATAGAGCCAGGAAGACCTGAGTTCAAATCCAGCCTCAGGCACTTATTAACTGTGTTACTCTGAAGAAATTACTTAACTTCTGCCTGATTCAGTTTCCTCAACTATAAAATGGGGATGATAATTGCACTTTACTCCCAGGGATGATGTGAAGCTCAAATGAAATATGCTTGTGAAGCCCTTAGCACAGTGCCTGCCAAATAATAGGCACTTATTAAATATTTGCTTCCTTCCCTTCCTTATTGCTTTTCTTTCAGCAGAACTCAATGGCTGGATAGAAAAGACTCCCATGTATATGATATAATCTTTTCTTTTTTTTTTCTCTGCAGTGCTCAATACGCCGTTGACATAAATTATATAGAAATGTATCTGTGACTCACCTGGAAGCAGGGTCTCCTCTTTGTATGATGCTGAAGGACTGACTTTGGAGTTGCATTTCATATGGGAATACCAACTATTATGATTGTTCTCCTTTGCCCATTAGAGTCTATTGGGCTAAATCCAACTTGGGGAAAACTTGGGGGATAGGGAAGAACTGAGTGCCATGGGGACTTAGGCAGGTCCAATCATTCTTATGAGGAGGAAAAGAAAAAATGTCTTTTATGTCTTAGAAAAAATGAAGTTAGAAGGAAAGATTTTCTAGTTTAAAAGAATTTAACAATATCGCACTATCAGAATCTGTTCTTGTAGTCAAAGATTGTTTAGCTTATTGTTAAGGTAAGGCAAGAGCTTTCCGAGTATGTGAAAACATGTGTGCATGTGATTAAGTGGATGCATATACATATGCATGTATCTTTTACAGGGTGTGTGGCTTGGGGTCCAAAGTGATTTTCCCCTTAGTTCTGACACTGACCAGATCTGCCTTTTCAGCTTCCTGTTACCTACTGGTTCATTATTTGCTGCCATTTTGGGGTCAGAGGCAGTCTGGGCAGTTTGGGCAGTGTTAGCCCACCAATGTAGCATGAGGGACTTCTTGAGCTGCCTCCCACAACCCCCCCCCTTCCAAATAGTAAATCCAGCCCTTGCATGTGATTATTGCTCTCTGACAAGAGCTGATGAAGTGGTTCAGGATTTCTGTAAGTTGGAAATTATCTTTACATTGGCCCACGGTAAGTTTTCTGACAATTGCTGTTAATCTTTAGTCTGGGGGAACTGGCTCTTTCCTCACCATATGGACCCTCTCAGATTTATCTGCTGCCTCTCGTCCTTCATGGGACACAAGGCGCATTCCAGTGAGTGATGGATCATCTCCTGAGATGTCACAGCAAGTGTGTGTCGGCAAAAGCTCAGTTGCCAGAGTCCTAAGGAGCATCTCGTCAATTTATTTACCTGTAGCTCAGCAAAGAAAGGAAGAAATAGAGGGATAAATTAATGAATAAATGAATGAATGATATTTTTAGTAGAGCAATTCTCTTCCTCATTACAAAGGAAAGTAATTATATTAGTTTAGGTCTCAAGGTATTGTGCCCCACCTGACCCTCATTGTTTTAAGTAACATCACAATAGGACCTCAAATCCTTATATAACATATCTTGTTTCATCCAATCATATATCTGAAATTGTAAAAAAAAAATTGTGCTTACTCAATCTAGCCCCTCTCTTTACAGTGGAGAGAACTAAAGCTAAGAAATTTAAGTTACTTAACCAATGTCATCCAGGTGATGACAGAATCTAGATTTGAACCCATGTTCACCAACTTCAATTCAGTGCTCTTTCCACTGAGAAATCTGAGCACTCAGAAAATGCCTATTGAATGACTTGAATTCACTGTAGTACTGACCCTCTGGAAATGTACAGAAAATAGGGAATGCCCAGGTATCATTTCATGAGTTAAGAAGGGGTAAAGGATGCTATAGCATTCTATGTCAATTAATTAATTGAGAAATGAAAGCTTTTTGTGTCTCTCTCCAAAAGAGTATCTTTAATATTTTTCTTTGAAGCAAAATTAATCAATCAATAGCATTTATTGAATACTTCCTATGAGCTAAGCACCCTTACCTTACTTTTATGTCCTTCATGAGCGACAGAAAGGACATGAAATAGTCTCTATCTTCAAGGGATTCTCAATCTATTTGAAGGAAGAGAGAAGATATCAACACACAAAAAGTAACTAATAATCCATAGTAATGTATGATAACATCAAAGACCAAACAAATCATGCTTCTTATCGATTTAGTTGTTTGCTCCAGCCATTTTCTTGTCCATTCTTTTCCCACCTCTTCTATACCTCTTTCTCTGGGAACCATAATCATATGAGTCCTTCCATTACTTCTAGAAAGTCAGTTGATTCCCTCAAGACTCTATTCCCCATCTCTGTGACCTCCCAAACCAAAACACCTCCTCTCTTGTCATCATTTCCCTACATATATATATATATATATATATTTCTTTCCTATTAGATTATAAGCACCTTAAGGTCAGGAATGTCTTACTTTTATGTTTTTATCTCCAGTATTTAGTACATAATAATTACAAAATAAATGCCTTTTATTCATTCATTCAGATTAGTGGCAAAGATAATAAAGGCTATAGGCATTCAGAGGAGGAAGAGAGAGATCATTCTAGGATAAAGTAATTAATTCAGTCAAGAAGAATTTATTAAGTATTGCCAGGAATAGAACTAGCCCTATTGCCAGGAATAGAACTAGCAGTTGGGAATACAAAGACAAAAACAATATAGACCCTGACCTCAAGGAGCTTACATTTTATTGGTGGGATACAACATATACCCAGATAAGTAAATGCAAAACATATGCAAAGTAAATACCAACTATTGGAGACAAGCGTGGATATCAGCGAGGTCCCATGGAGGTGAGGCTGTTTGAACTTAGCCTTGAAAAAGATGGGGATTCTAAGAGATGGAGGTGAGGAGGGACTATGTTCCATGCATGGGGGAGCAGCCTATGCAAAGTCCTGAAGATGGGATATAATGCCGTATGTAAGGGGCACACAGTAATCCAGTTTGACTGGACTCTGGTACGTGCAAAGCTGAATGAGTAATAAGCAAGCAGGGAAGGCACTACAGAGCTAGAACCTGAAGAATAGGTAAGATTTGAATAGATAGAGAGATCAGGGAAGGCATTACATATGGCACAACAGTGTGAGCAAAGGAATGAAATGGTTCTTTGGAATCCCCTCTGTGCTTACCTGGCAGGGCTTTTGTGAAGGGCAAATGAGGCAATGGATGCAAAGATATTTTGAGAAATATCTATTTGGGAGATTCTTCTTATTTAAACACAGCTTGATTCAGGCTGTTAAGTGTAAATGTTATCTTGCAGCACCTGAGTATTTCTAGACATCATTAATATCTAACGATCAGTCCTTGCCCAGATTTTTTCCTGTCTAGATTATTTAGTGGATTGGTCAAATCCAAAATGACTTTTTAAAACTGGAAGGAACTTATGACTTGGGATCATTTGTTGGCTAGTTTCCTACAACTATCTCAAGTTCCTTACCTTACTGAGGACTTCACCCCCTTCCCTCCGACTCCCACACCCCTCCCAACATACACAAACACCTCCATCTCTGAATGTCTCCCAGGAACAGATTTGCCAAAGCAGTTTGCTCCATCTAGTGGAAGGAGTCCTCGACCAAGGCTCCAGAGACAATCATTTGTAGACCCTGCTCCCCACCCTGATATGTAACATACAAAGACAAAAAAATATATAGACCATGTCCTCAATGAGCTTACATTCTATTGGAGAAGTTCAACATATACCCAGATAAATTACTGCAAAACATACGCAAAATAAATATCAAGTCATGAGGACAAATGCAGATATCAGGGAAGACACCGTTTGGGGATGCTGTCTGAACGTAACCTTGACAAAACCCAGGGATTCTAAGGTGTGGAGGAGAGGAGGGGGTGCATGAAGGAACAGCCTGTACAAAGGCATGGAAATCAGATGTAGGACATATTACAGTTTCACTTATTTTTAAATAGTGAGAATAGCCCCTAGCCTACTTGACGAAGGAAAAGATGTTTCGCAATTCTGCTCATCTAATAGTTACTCCCTAGGAACAAAGTAGACATTTTTCAAAACATTCTTGAGCCCCTTTAGACCTTGAGGACATCATTTAGTATTATCAGAAACTACTTTCATCTCTCTTAGAGCCAGAGACAACCACTTAACTGTTTTCCTTTGGGACTCAGGGATGCCCATGCCCTGGAATTGGTCCCTGCCTAAACAGAAAGTACATAAGAAACTTCTAGAAAAGTGAGGGCAGAATTTTGCATAAGGACCAAGAAGACCCTATTCTCATTAATCTAGGTCTCTGGCATCATGATGAAATGGAGAGAGGACTTGATTGAAGGTCAAAGGCCCTGTGTTTGTATCCTGACCGTGCTACTTTTTTTTGCCTGTGTGACCCTACCTATCTGGGCCTCAGTTTGCTCATTTGCTCAGTTGCCGTATTAGTTGATCTCTGAACACCCGTCTAGATCTAAATCTAAGATATTTCATAGACTTCAGTTCATCCAAATTGACCTTCTTGCTGAACCTCACCTCTGCCTCTAAGAATTCCTAGCTTCCTTCAAACTTCAGCTTGACAGCTACCTTTTATTGTTATTTTTCCCTATCATTTTATCTTCCAAATTAATTTGCATTTACTTGGCATATGTGTGTGTGTGTGTGTGTGTGTGTATATTTTTTTTTTTACTCACATATATTGCTTTCCACTGATGGAATGAGTGGATGATGGAATGAGAGCTCCTTGAGGACAGGGACTATTTCATTTTTTTTGGTCTATATCCAGAGAGTATAGCTTTGTGCCTGGCATATAGTAGGTATTTGTGGACTAACTGATTCATGTTATGATGATCTACTGCCTGCCCTTATTTCTACAAACTCTATAACTCTTTATGACAAAATTATTTCACTTTCAATTCATTGTTCCATTATTTCTTTTGACCTCATAGTGATAAGAATGGTTTGAGTAAAGATAGTCTCCTGGTAAATGATTGTAATAAAAATCACTTAAGAAAAAAAGGGTTAGTAATAATAGCTATTTCTTATTTTGCAGAGCTCTTTAGAATTTACAAATACTTCCTCATACATTATTGAACTAGAAGGTTGCTAAGCTTACATCTCACTAAAATTATTTGATTTTGTGATCTTATTTATTATTGTAACGCTTTCTTTGGGCCTACTCTCCTAACTTGGCATTCACAGGTTGCAATTTGGGTCCCTGGGGGGCAACTACTATCCAGGGCTCAAGGCACTCTATGGTTCCATATTCTTAAAAAGCTTGAAAGCCCCCATGAGTGCACTTACCTTTAATAGTCAGTCAGGAGATACAATTAGCTAAAAAGCAAAGGCATTTACTAAGATTACTTTGTTAAGAATAATAGCAACAAAATTCATCCCATAAACCTGGGGTAAACTCTTCTACTATATATATATATATATATGTATATATATATATACATATATATATGTATATGTATATATGTATGTATGTACACACACATATAGTTTCAGTGGCAAGAGTAAGCATTCACTTAAAATATATTGACAGTGAGGCACATATATAGGGACCATATGCCACCATGGTAATTCATATTTCTGGAACTTACACAAACTCAATGTCCTTTCTCTTCTTCTGGTGTCTTTCTTCTTCTTCCCCTTGGAAGAACTTTTCTTGGCTGGAGAAATCATTCAACTGTATTCTATGGAACTTCTGCTCTCACAAGTTCCATTACTTCTGTCAGGGCTAATTCTCTTTTAAATTCATAGCTGGTTCTTTCCTCTGATATCAGAGATTATTTTCCTTGGGGATACCTCTACTGACTCCCTCTCCTTGGCTTCCTTCTAAAGTCTTTTTCTGATTCTTCTTTGGCTTCCACTGAATAAGTGGTTCCTGAGCAAAATGTCATGCCCAAGGGTGAGGGGGAGGAGGAAAAAGAAATTCTTTTCTTTCTATTGCCCTCTGATAAAAGCACAAGGAGAAAAGCAAAGAGTAACTTCTTCAAGAGTGGGTTTCTTCCTTCTTAGGTGGATTTTCTCTAGATTCCCAGAAATTAGACTCTTTGTAGTTACTTCTTGCCTCATGTTTCTCAGGCTAGTAAGCTAGATCTTAAAAGGCTTCCTGGTGAAATGATCAGATGGTGCAATGAATAGATCCCTCGACTTATAGTCAGGAATATCTGAATTCTTTGGCAAGTCACTTAACCTCTCTTTGGCTCAGTTTCCTCTAGTGTAAAATGGAAATAATAATAATAACTACCTTCCAAGTTTGCTATAAGGTTGAATAGGATAATTGTTGTAAAGTAGTTAGCAATGAAACTATAAGCTATGCCAGGTAGAGTTACTCAAGGTGGATAGGTCATAGTGGGGAGTTCTGATAAAACATGATCCACTTGAGAAGAAAATGGCAAACTACTACGGTATCTTTGCCAAGAAAACTCCATGGGCACTATTAAAAAGATAATAGATATGATATTGGAAGATGAGCTCCTCAAATCAGAAGGTATCCAACACATTACTGGGAAAAAGTGGAGGACCACTACAAGTAGTTCCAGAAAGAATGAAGTGACTGGCCCAAAGCTGAAAAGAAGCTCAATTGTGTACGTGTCTGGTGTCAAAAGAAAAGTCCAATGCTTCAAAGATCAATATTGCATAGGAACCTGGAATATAAGGTCTATGAGTCAAGGTATGCTAGATGTGGTCAAACAGGAGATGTGAAGTTTAAACATTGAAATCTTGGGTGTCAAGTAAACTTAAGTGGATGAGATTAATTCAAGTGTTCATTATACATACTACTATGGGCAAGCATTCCTTAGAAGAAGTGGAGTAGCTCTCATAGTCAATAAAAGAGTGAGAAAAGCAACACTTGGGCATAATCTCAAAAATTACACAATGATATTTGTTTGAATCCAAGGTAAACATTCAAAATTATATTAATACAAGTTGATGCACCAGCCACTAATGCTGAAGTGGTCAAACTATTTAATCTATGAAGACCTAAGTATCTTCTAGAAAAAATGCCCCCAAAAGTCACATTTATCATAAGATTTTGGAATACTAAAGCAGGAAATCAAATGATTATGTGAATAACAGACAAGTTTGACCTTGGAGTACAAAATGAACGAATAGAGTTCTAGATAGCTTGCTAGAGTTCAAGATAATTGCTAGTCATAGCCAACAATATTTTTCAACAATATAAAGGGTGACTCTACCAATGGACATCATCAGATGGGAAATATTGAAACCAGATTGATTATATACTTTGCAGCCAAAGGCAGAGAAGCTCCACAGTCAGTTAAAACAAGATCTGGAGCTAACCATGGCTCTGATCATGAGTGTCTTACTAAAAAATATTAGTTTTAAATTGAAGAAAATGGGGGAAACCAGAAGACCTTATAAATATGACTTAAATAACATCCATTATAAATATGAAGTGGAAGATATTAATCGGTTTAAGGGGTTAATTCTGTTAGATAGACTGCCTGAAGAATTACAGGCAGAGGTTCACAATATTGTACAGGAGGGAGCAACAAAAATATCTCAAAGAAAAGGAAGAGCAAGAAAGCAAAATGGTTCAGTCATGAGGCTTTACAAATCACTGAAGAAAGAAGGAAAATGAAAAGTAAAGAACAAGAGAGGAAATATATACCCAATTAAATGCAGAATTCCAGAGACCAAAAAGGAGAAATAAGAAAGTTTTCTTAAATGAGCAATGCAAAGAAATAGAATAAAGCAATAGAATGGGAAATTCAAGAGATCACGTCAAGAAACCTAGAGTAATATTTCATGCAAAAATGGGCATGATAAAAGTAAAAAATATATAGGAAGTGGACAGAAATAGGAGAGATTAAGAAGAGGTAGCAAGAATACACAAAAGAATATACAAGTAAGATTTTAACATCAACAATAACCATAATGGTGTGGTTACTGGTCTAAAGCCATACATCCTGAAAAATGAAGTCAAGTGGGTCTCATGAAGCACTGAGTAAAATAATTGTAGTGGAAGTGGTGAAATTCCAGCTGAGCTATTTAAAATCCTAAAAGATGAGGTTGTTAAAATGCTGTGCTCAATATGCCAGCAAATTTTGAAAACTCAATAGTGGCCTCTGGAATAAAAAAGATCAGTTTGTGTCTCAATCCTAAAGAAGGTCAATACTAAAGAATGCTTAATACCAAACATTACATTCAATTTATATACCAGCAAGTTTAAGCTTATGATTCTGCAAAGTAACCTTTAGTAATAGGTGAACTGAGTATTACCAGAAGGGCAGGTTTGTTTTTGAAGAGGCAGAGGAACTAGAGACCAAATTGCCAAATGGATTATGGAGAAAGCAAGGAAGTTCCATAAAAACATCTACCTCTACTTCATTGACTATATTAAAGCCTTTAACTATGTGGATCAGCAAAAGGTGGCAAGTCCTCAAAGAAATGGAGGTACCAGATCATCTTACTTATCTCCTGAGGAACATGTATACAAGCCAAGAAGCAATAGTTAGAGTCGAACATCAAACAAAATGATTAATTTAAGATCAGATAAAGAGAATGACAAGACCACATACTGTCACTTTATTTATTTAACTTCTATGTAGAGTACATCATATGAAATGCCAGGCAGGATAATCAAAAGCTGGAATTAAGGTTGCTGGAAGAAATATCAATAATCTAAGATATGTACAATGCTACTCTGATGCTTGAGAGTGAAGAATTAAGAAACTTCTTGATGAGGGTAAAAGAAGAGAGAGTAAAAGCTGGCTTGAAGCTTAACCTAAAAAAAATTAAGATATTGACAACTCGTCCCATCACTTTCTGGCAAATAGAAATGGAAGCAGTGTCAGATTTTATGTTCTTGGGCTCAAAGATTACTGCAGACTATGACTGCAGCCATGAAATTAAAATGCACTTGGAAAGAAAGCTATGGCAAATCTGGACAGCATACTAAAAAATAGAGACATCACCTTGCTAACAAAGGTCTATATAGTCAAAGCTTTGGCTTTTCCAGTAGCAATGTATGGCTGTGAGAATTGGACTATATAGAAAGCTGAGAGCTACAGAATTGACACTTGAATTGTGGTGACAGAGAAGATTGTTGAAAGTTCCTTAAACAGCAAAGAGATTGAATCAGTCAATACTTGAAGAAATTAATTCAGACTATTCATTGGAAAGACAACCATTGAAGCTGAAGCTTAAATACTTTGGCCACATAATGAGATGACAGGAATCACTGGAAAAGACCTTGATGTTGGGAAAGATTGAAAGCAAAAGGAGAAGGGGATGGCAGAGGATGAGATAAGTAGATAATGTCATGGAAATAATGACTATAAACTTGGACAGGCTTAGGGAGATAATGGTGGACAGAAGGGCCTGAAATGCTTTGGTTCATGGGGTCACAAAGAGTCAGACATAACTGAGCAACCACAAAAAAACACAGTGCTTAGCTCATAGTAGGCATGACATAAATGCTAGCTATAATTATCATTATTAATTATATCTAGGAAGAACTTTACACTTTGTAAAGGGGATAACAATGTGTAAACCTTTCTTTGTACTTGCTTTCAAGATATTAACACCTTATGGTCTAAGTTACCTGCCCCTTCTATTATTTCATTAGCTGGGATGAGGGGGCCAGAAATTAAGCAATCAGAAGAGTCCTGATTGTCCCCATCCCATTCTCCAACTCCAAATAAATAAATAAAAACCTCGTGTGATCACAAAGTCAGGACAAGTATTGTTTCCCTCATTTTATGGCTTGGACAACTGAAGCTTGGAGGGATAACAGGGAAACCCAACATAGAGGAAAGAGCAATGGTTTGGAAGCCAGAGGACTTTTGTTCATATCCTTGATGTGTATTGCCTGGGCAATCTTTGGTAGGTCACTTTCCCTCTCTGGATCTCTATTTACTCTTTATAAAATGAGGGGGTTGAACTAAATGATCTCTAAGCCCCTTCCAGCATTAAATCCTACTATCCATGGAAGCACATATTAAAGACCACTCAGCTAGTAAGTGCAAAATTTAGTATGAAGTCTAATATCATTCCAAGGCCCTTAGTACAGTACAATGTGGATAGAATGGCAGAAGTCTGATAACTGCAGGATCAAAGACATTATAGAAATGTCATGGCTATGACTATTACTACTATGATCATGGCAGCAAACCACATCCTGTACCAGGTCTTCTTTCTCATGAGTTTCATACTGATGGCCAGAATTTGTTTTGGAATTTGTTTAACAGGTGATTGATTGTTCTGGTCCCCATTCCCACTCTAAGTTGTATTTTTTGCTATTAACGAACTGAGGGAAAATTGAGTAAATTTTTTAAAAACTGGCACTCACAGTGAACTAATATTATCATCTACTTTTGCCAAGAGAGAATATCTATAAGGCTTTTTATGTAAAGAGGTTTAAATTGTGCCTGGGAGTTGGGGGAAGGAGAAGCATCAGGGAAGGAGAATCACTAAATTTTGTAGCAAATTGGTTGCTAGCTAAATAGGGTCCTGTGTCCCTCTTGGATCTGCATTTGGGGAGATAGTGAATCATTGTGGCTCTATTAGCCAATCAATCAATCAAACAAGCATTTATTAAACCTCTTCTGTATGTTGGGCATTGTTCTAGGCACTGTAGATACAAAGACAGAAAAGAAATAGCCCTTACCCTCAAGGAGTTTACATTCTTTCTGGAGAAATGTCAAGCATGTACATATATATACAAAAATACAAGCTAATATTTTTGGAGTCAACATTCACATTTTAATAGATAAATACAAAATAGATTCAAAGCAAATACAAGCTAATCTTGGTAGGTGACGGGAAGAGAGGCACTAGTGCCTGGGTAAATCAGAAAGATCTCAAAAAGAAGTTGACACTTGACTGTACTTTGAAGGGAACAGGGGATCCTGGGAGGAAGAAGTGCATTTCAAATGTGGGGGACAGCAAAGGTACAGAGATGAGAGATGGAATGTCAGCAAGAAGGGCCATTTGGTTCAGCTACCGAGTGTGTTAAGGGGAGTAATGTTTAATAAGGCTGTAAAGGTAGATTGGAGCCAGGTTGTGAAGGACTTTAAATGTCAAACAGAGGCATTTATATTTGATCCTAGAGGTAAGAGGGAGTTTATTGAGTAGGGGAATGACACAGTCAGACCTGTGTTTTAGGAAAATTACTTTGGCAGCTGGGTAGAGGATAGATTAGAGTGGAGAGAGACTTAAGACAGGGAGACCAGTTATTATAATAGTCCAAAAGAGAGGTGATGAGAGCTTGGACAAAGGTGGTATTTGCAAAAGTAGAAATGAAAAGCACCTAGCCAATGTTTGACACAAGTAGATGCTTAATAAATATTTAATAATTAAGGCAGCTAGGTGTCACAGTGTAGAATACTGGGATTAGAATAAAAAAGCGCTGGGTTTAAATGTGGTACTACCTGCGTGACCCCAGACAAGTCTTTTTGTCTTGTTTGCCTCAATTTTCTCATTTACAAAATGATCTGGAAAAGAAAATGGCAAACCACTCCAGTAACTTTGCCAAGAAAACTCCAAATGGGGTCATGAAGAGTCAGACATGACTGCAATAATAGTAAATATTTGTTGATTGATTGAATGACTAACAGCTTTTGGAGATGCTATGGAGATGGAATGGACAAAGTTTAGCAACAGATTAGATAAATGAGGCAGGAGAGAGTGGAAGGCTGAAGATGATTCTGAGGTTATAAAGATGGATTACTGGAAGGATAGTGGTAAATTCCACAAACATATGGGAAAATTGGAAGAGGGGTTTGTGGGGAGAGAGACAGTTTTGTTTTGGCCACATTGAATTTGAGATGTCAGTGGGATACATGGTTTGAAATGTCGAATAGATTTATTTGGAATGGGCCTCAGAGTCATCTAATCCAACCTATAACTTTGACTCACATCTACAAGGTAGAGTTATAGAATAGGGCTCAAATTCATAGTAATCCTGCCTTTATAAAGGGTGCTGTGAAATGGCTCATGCTTATGACCTCAGTTGAAGAGTAGAACTCTCCAACACTAGATTAAGGATTGAGTTCCCAACCCTGCACTAGGAAAGATTCCTTTCTTCTCCATGATTCCCATTATACTCTCACACTGCAAACAAAGGGACCTCAGGAAACATAAGGATAGGATCAATGTCAGGTGTTTATGAGAAGTAATATCGAACCAAGCAAATACTGTTTAATAGAATAAAATTAAGGAAGACACAAATGGAAGTAAGCCTGGGATAGCAGAAGACTTTTTTCCTCTCTTCCTCTCTAGTGAGCTTATTTCTCTCTTGCTTCTTCAGTGACATCGGTGACAAGACACATACTTTTTCAGCTCGTCCCAAATGAAATACAGGAAAAAGAAAAATATTTTCTCATGGTCTTAGAAGAGAGTGCTGATGTTGCTAGCACTAGGCTGCCCCAGTGGTGTTGCCATCCTCTTTTTTCTTTCCCAAGTTTCCTCTAGATACCCCCTCAAACTTTCAAGGTAGCCGTCACTTACTACTGCCTTTGAGTGATGATCTCCCAATAGTTTCTCCTCTTCCCAAATTGGAGAAAACTTCAAATTCCAAGGGATTTTGTACCTACTCAACTCCTTGCTTGGGGCTGTTACACAGATAGGGAAATGGAGGCCCAGGGACTTTTAAGTGACATCCCCTAGGTCACACAGTAGGTAAATAGCAGAACTATCATTTCTATACATGTTTTTTATAATTTACAAAGTGTTTTTTGCAAAACCCTACTGTGAGTCAGATGTTATTCCTTGTTCCTAGAGAGGTAGAGCGAATAGTTCAAAGTTACTTGGGTGTTAGTGGCAGATCTGGGACTCAAATCCAGCTCTCTTGATTCCATATCTAATACTCTTAATACCACTTGCTTTCTTTTAAACAAAAAAAATAAAAGAATGTTTAAAGTAAGATTCTTTTATTTTTTATATTTTGAGTTCCACTCCTCCACTACCCACGGATAAGGGAAAAATATCAATTACTGTACATACAAAACACATTTCCATATTAGCCATACCACAAAAAATTAAATTAAATTAAAAATGAAAAAGCTATACTTTGATTTTTGCTCACAGTTCATCAGTTCTCTCTCTCTGGCCATTGATAGCATTATTTCATCATGAGTCCTTTGGATAAGTCTTGGATAACTGTATTGATCTGAGTTGCCAGGTCTTTCATAGTTGATCATCACCACTGTGCACAGTGATTGGCTCACTTCACTTTGCATCAGTTCATATAAGTCTTCCTATGTGAATGGAAAGTACAAGGAACAGAAGGAACAAGGATAAAACAATTGAACCTGCTTACGGGGAGATTATAATGACCAGGCTTTGCCCTTAAGAAATGAGACAAAGACACACCATCCCTGCCTTCTTTCCACAGTTGGGAGACTTTGGGTATGTAACCCTGAACAATAGGAGGACTGGGTAATGGGGATCCAGCCTTTGGGGCATATATAGGATTCTCTAATTATTTCCAGATGGAGACTTCTTCTTTGCTTTCAGAAATATGCAATGGTATAAAATGGAGGGCCTTACTCTCTGTTTCAAGATGCACAAATATTCCTACCTGCCTAATATGGCATGAATAGAAGCTTTTTGATTGGCGGCTTAGCTAGACTGAGTATGCTTATAAAAGGTGCCAATAGAAGAACTTGGCCTTTGTCTCATCTTAATGACTTTTGAGCCAGGATGACAAATTGCTGTGGACTTTCAGGTGAGGAAGAAGTCTTAGACCCTTTCCTACACCCTCCCCAGGAATCTGTGAATGTTTGGCACTATGGTTTTTCTGCTTTTGTTATGTTTCATTCTTTTCTACTCTTAGGTAAATAAACTATTATAGGAGGTAGAGCAGACTAGGTTATGTCTGTGTGAAATTCCAAAGATCAGAAGAGCCATGAGAGGTCCAAGACCTGGAGTCCATAACAGAATTCTCTAGTTACCAAGCCTGTTGTGGAGCCAGCACCCAGGAATGACTTGCTTGACCCAACCCAGCAATGGATAACTCTAGCAGCCCTATTGTATTTTACAAAAAAAAATAGCAATTTGTCTATCAATTATGCTTCACTAACAATTGAATTTGATAGGAGGAATGCTTTTTTAGTTACAAGTTTAAGTTTGAACTACTCTGTCCGACGACTGAGGTGATAAAAGAAAGTGACCTTCAATTGGGGAGGATGCTTTTTAACTGATGTTCTTGCTATATCTTCTCAGTAAATATCCCCTTGCAAAAGCCAATTGATACTAGTTAAATAGTATTGGGGTACACTAATCACTGGTTAGATGAAATCAGAGACTACTGATCTATTGTTGCTAGGGAAATGCATTGGATAGGGGCTCAAGAGAGATAACATTAAAAGAATCTCACTGCACATTGAGGCAGGTAGGTGGATGAGGATAGGTTCAGTGGATAGTGCCAGGTTTGGAGTCAGGAGGCCCGGGGTTCAAATGTGGCCTTAGATACTTCCTAGCTCTATGACCCTAGGAAAGACATTTAACCCTGATTATCTGGTCCTGGATCTTCTGTCTTAGAGTTGTTATTAAAAAGAAAGAAAGGGTTGTTTTTTTTTTTAAAGAAGAATCTCATAGCTCTAAGAGCCCTAAGGAGAGATGGACTAGTAGCCTTGCACTGGGGATACAGACTGCCTGCCAGGGTAAATGTGATTGGCAAAGGTGGCCCTAGATCTGGTATGCTAACAACAGCAAGTAATGTCAGGCTTTTTCTAATGTATTGGTTTCTTTTACTTAACTTTTTTTTATTACAGGGGATAGTTATCTAGGAGAGAGAGGGAAGAAAACATTGGGAAATGTTAGTGATGCAAAAACAGTGTATATCAATAAAAAACCTACTGAACAAAAATAGAAAACTAGCCCACTTTCTCCTTTCTGTTTCAAAAAGTTGCCCTGAACCTGTACCATTTTCCTTATTAATTTGGGATAGGATTCAGGTTCAGCCCTGAGAATGAGGAGGGTTTTTCTCCCCTCATGGAAATGAATGGATCAGAGATAAAAAAAAAGTTTGGGGCCATAAAATCACAATATGGCAGAAGAAAGTGTAATAGAGAAAATCCCTGTCAGGAAACCTAAGGTCTGGTCCTAACTCTGCTATTAACTGGTTATGGCCACACTCAAGTCATTCTGCCTCTTTCTAGAGCCTCAGTTTCCTTATTGGTAAATAAAGCAATCTGACCAGATGATTGCTGGTATCCTCACCAGCTCTGCTGTTCCATAGTACTGTAACTTTTTACCAATCATTCATTTTATCAAGGTTACTTTAATTGGGTTGGTGAAGTTGACTCCAGCAATCCCACCTTGATTTAGAATTGACAAGTGTGGTTCTTTGTGAAGAATGAAATGGCAGCTATCACGTCAGTGTTACTCTTCTGCAAAGCCATCACCTCTCACTATGGGCTCCACCTTTATTTTTAAAATTGGAAAAAAAATGGATTCCCTTTGCAGAGACAACAACAACCACCAACAAAATAAATTCTTGGGAAAAGGAAAATAGGGGCAGGAGAGTGAAGAAATGTTGATGATATTTGGAGCTAGTTATGTATTTTAATGTACTGTTTCTCTGGGACTCGGAATGAAATTTTTAACAGTTAGGAAGCTGAGCAAAGAAGGCATCTCTGCTGTGGGTTCTCTGAAGGGTATTCTAACTAAATTGCCCAAATAAATATGTATCTTCCTATTTTTGATGAGCAATCACTGAAGGGAGGCTGGAATCTTTAAGTGGAATTGTATTCTTCCACATAAAAGAAAGGATTTTTCAAGTTGTTGTTAGTTCTTGCTTTTTTGCTAGTCTTGTGACACTGGGCCCATTAGTGTGGGTTCGGGTTTAATTATACCTCTCCACAGCATCAGGGGTATCAATGGCTATCATTAACAATGGCAGTGTCAAGAAGTCTGTCCTCAAATGGAGATAAAGAGAATAATACTAAAATCAGGAGCAGCCACGCCAATAATAAGAGTAGTTATAGTACACCATCAAATGGCTCATTGATAAGATAGCACCGAGTTCTGTGAAAAAGTTCAGGGACCAAAAAAAAAAGTTGAAACATCTTAAAAAAAAAGAATTTTGGCATAATGAATAGAATGTTGTCCTTGGAGTCAGGAAGACAGATTCAAATCTTACTTCTGAGGCTTAATAATAACTATTGGATGGGGCAGCTAAATGGCTCAGTGGATTGAGAGTCATGCCCAGAGATGGGAAGTCCTGGGTTCAAATATGGTCTCATACACTTCCTAACTGTGTGACCCTGGGTGAGTCACTAAACCCCCATTGCCTAACCCTTACCACACTTCTGCCTTGGAACCAATATATAGTATTGATTCCAAGATGGAAGGTAAGGGTTTAAAAAAAAATAATAATAACAATTGGACTTTAGACAAGTCACTTAGCTGCTATGTACCTCCAAATACTTCTGTAGGACTCATCTACTAAGTCATAAATGGGTTGCCACTTGCTCTGGTGGATAGAATTCCCACACCAGGAATCCTTTACAATGGCAAAATCATTCATCCTTTCAGTATCTTCATACTTTTACCATTATAAAGGAAGAGAGAATCTGATGAACCTGTGAGAGGAGGGTGTGTTTTTCTGGCTCTCCCCATTCTCTTTGCTTCTCTTTCTTTATCTCTCAGAACCAGAGCTCTAAATTCTGATTGCAGTTGACCCAGCTCGCCATATATAAAAGTGCTATCTATCTTTTGAAATGACAAACACATTTTCTTCCACTTCGAAGAGAGTCCGGGTTAGAAAGTCAAGTATCCAAGGTTCCTCGGTCACTGCTCCCGGTGTGGGGTTGTCCATTGGAGTGAGTATCATAATAACTCTATGGATACCTGTGAGCATACTCCTAGGGCTACATCCAGCAGACTGTTTTACGAATGGCAATTGTTAACTAACAAACAATTCCCCCCAAAAGCCAAACCGTTAGCTAGAAAATATTCCAAGATCAACACATTTTAATTCACTAATTAATACAGCTAAAAGGCATTTTTCACATTAGACTTATTAAAAATCACTTGTATTTAAGTGTTTTTGAACTCACATTTTCCAGTGCTATGTGTTTTTCTAAAGTGTTCTAGTCATGTTATGCAAATGTCTATTTAAATTACTAGGGGTATTTGTTTTCTATTTCTACTCTGTAAAACATAATTTTAATACAAGTTATTTGTGAAATGCACATTGGAAAAGAAAATAAGATTTGAGATGGCATTTCTATGATAATTTTATTGCAAATGTTGACCATGTTTTTGTATTTGTCTGCAAAAGGTAATGCAAGATATACATAAGACATATTTCTGGGATTTATGGTTGTATGTGACTAAATTAGCAAAGGAGAATTTGCTTCATTTTGGAACTTCAGGCAGAATAGTCCATCAGCAGCGTCAGTGTGTTTCACTGGGCACAAGAGCTGCCAGGCAGCAGCTTGAATGGAACACTATCAGGAAGAGAAAACCTTCTCTCTCTCTGTGCTTCAACACGATTTTCTGACACCGGTGCACTGCCAGACATGACATTTGAAACAGGAACATGGGCCTTTGTGAAGAAGAAGGAGGCAATGGCTAAAAGCTGGACATCGGAGCCGGGGCTAGGGGGAAGAGGAAGAGAGAGGAAGGCAAGGCAGGGGTTCTGTTTGTGGCTGGACAAGGTAACAAACAGCTCGTGAGTGGGACATGGATGTAAAGGGAATGTAAAGGGATGTAAAGGAAAAGACAAAACCAGCCGAGATTTCAATGAAATTCCTTCTGAGCCTCAGGGAGGGTGGTTTGAGAAATTTCATTCATTAGAAGGGATGGTGCTAGGGAGGTAGGGAGGGAAGCAGCTCTCTACCCTCCAACCCTTAGAGACTCATATCTAGTCCATCCCTAGGCTTGGTTCCAGTTCCTTGAGATTATATAGATAAGCCCTTATGGAGGTATGGATGGTGAAAACATGCTATATGAGGACATGGATTCAGAACTGGAAGGAGCCTTGGAGGCAACCTGCCCCACAAACCTCATTTTATGGTAGAAGGCAAATATGTTGGTATAACCCCAGTTTGTTAAGAGAAGTTATTTGCAATAAGATAATCTTCATTTCAGACAATATCTCTAGGTAATGTTTCTCTCTATAATCACACAATGCTTATCAGATTTAAAGCTGGAAAGGACTTTAGAGATCATCTAGTTCACCTCCTGAATTTTAAAGAATTGGAAACTGATTACTAAAGAAGGGAATGATTTTCCCAGGATGACACAGGTTATAAAAGATGGAGTCAGAACTTGAATCCTGGAGTCAGTGGTGAGCTGGTAAATATTTAACAACTAGCTTTCTGGAAAAAAAATGTACATGGATGCACTTTTAAGTTTAATTTACATTATGAACATTTTTTCCATTACTTCCTTAAGTCTAAGCAATCAACAAAGCAATAAATCAAGCCCTGAGTGGTAGCATTTATAGATTTCTGAGGTGTAAATGTTCACAATGAAAATTTAACAACTGACTGTCCCAAACAGGTTTGTACTGGCTCCAGCAAACCTTTCCTTAGAGTTTGACTCCAGGTTCAAAATTCTTTCTGTATGAAACTTCAAAAATACTAATTCAGGGGTTCTTTATCTTTTTTTTTTTTTCCTTTTTTCAGTAATGGATCATTTTGGTAGCCTGGGGAAGTCTATAGACCCCTCCTCAGACAGTTTTATTTTATTTTATTTATTTGTTTGTTTTTACATTTTTAAACCCTTAACTTCTGTATATTGACTCCTAGGCAGAAGAGTGGTAAGGGTAGGCAATGGGGGTCAAGTGACTTGCCCAGGGTCACACAGCTGGGAAGTGTCTGAGGCCGGCTTTGAACCTAGGACCTCCTGTCTCTAGTCCTGACTCTCCATCCACTGAGCTACCCAGCTGCCCCCCCCAGACAGTTTTAAAATATATTAAGTAATAAAATAGAATAAACTATAAGTAATATGTACGATGACCAAAGAAATCAATTTTGTAGACAATTCAGGTAATCAGATTCTCAAATTATTAACCAAAGGACAAATTTACAGCGCAGGTCAACCCTTTCATTTTAAAGATGGAGAAATAATCTCCACAGTGAAATCTCTTGTCCCACAAAGATTGTGCATCATATTAATGCACCAGATTCCTCCCTCCTAGTACTCTTTGTAGGAACACCACGGACAGGGGGAAAAGAAGGTCAAACCAGACCTATTCTTTTCATGGATGGAGGTGGCCACAGCTCTTTTGGGCTTGGTGCAGAATGAATCATCTTTGCAACCAGTTAAGACTAATGGAATTCCTTCTCTTTCCTTTGCCCAACTTTCTGCCCTGTGTCGGTAGAGAGAGGAAGGCACCCACCCGATCTCTAGAAGCCTCCAGTCTAACGCGGAGCGTAACTGGCTCTATCAGCGCAGACAGCGCAGCTTCTCCATTCCGGAGTTGCTAGAACAAAGGTGAAGGGACTAAGCATTTATAAAGCGCCTATTATATGCCGGGCACTATTCTAAGTGCTTCCCAAATAGACCGTAGCATTGTTTTGGGGGCTGTTTTGCATCATTTTCTCCATCTTCCGCCATTGATTGCCAGAAGCAGGTCCCCCAGGTTAGCGCCGCTGGATCCCTATTTCCAGAGAAGTGAAAAGCTCCCAACTGTTTATTTTCGCTCCCCGTTTGGAGTTAACTACCCTGGCTGCATAGACTCTGTAAATAAATAATGCTCATATTAGGTTAAGGAGCCGGTCGATTCCTTTTCTAAATACTGTAGGGGCACTCTGGGTTCCGTCATTCAAAAGGACTCCGGTGCCCCTTTTTGATGCGTCTATTCAAAAGACCATTGTTCTGTGAGCAAATCTGAGCATGTGGTTAGAGGGAGTTAGTCACACTGGTGGCATCGTAGGGAGACGGAGACAAAAGGCTTGGGGTGTGTGCTGGGAGAAGCCCGTGACAGTCATTTTAATTTTTTTTTTTGAGACCTTTAGAGGCGTTAATAAACGTCGGTTCCTTCCCCTCATATTTCGCATTTGGATCAACAGATGTTTTAAAATGAGACACTTGATACGTGTGTCACCGCGGCACGACCCCCGCCGATGCCTGGAGAGGCCCCTGTGCCTCAATGCCGGCAGCATCAGAGGCCCAACCTCAGCAGCACGCCTCTAACATAGCCATTAAAACACCTTTCTTTTGCCTGCTGAGTATAAAGGCCTCCGCTATTGTGAAGGCCCCAGGCTCTGGAACTCTGTGGGCCTGTCTTCTCGTTAGACAGTCAGTTTTGCAAACAGCTGTTTAATACTTATTTCAGCTTTCCTTCTCCTGTGCTTTTGGGCCTTTTCTGTGTTTAGGCCTCGCAATAATTGGCCTAGATCTCTTTTTATAGCAAAAGGGGGACGGGGGCAGAGGGACCTGTTTGTTTGTGTATTGTTTTGTGTTTTTTGTTTTTTTTAAAAGCTTTTTTTTGGCCCCGAAGCTCTGGCCTGCCTAAGTCTTAGGCTGTTTACTGGTATATCAGCTGGCTTAAAACAGAAAGAAAAAAAAATGTCAAAACCCTATTTTAATCCAGTCCTACTGTTAATTTTCAAATGGAGAGGTTATTTCAAAACATCAGGTTGTTGGGTGAAAATGTCCTCCACCCCCTTCCTAAACCTGCTGTGGCGCATGTATGTGTAGGTGAGTGAAATTCAATTTCTTGATTTTGGCAAATCTGAAAAGAATATTTTCATTTAAGCAGAGTTCCCTGGCCTGGTCTGAACAATTAGAAGAAGAATCACTCCATGTGAATGGCACAAGATTGGTGGGTGACAGTGTTGGAGAACCATTGGTGAAGGGAGTTAGTCATCTCCTGGAGAATTTAAACACAACACCCATTGACTTGTTCTGGATCTTCTGGCCTGTCCTCTAGCCTTCTGGTTCTATTCCTAAGAAAAGAATAAATAAATAGGATAGAAAAAAATATGTTTATCCCATGGAGAATCTCTTCACATACTCTGTGTTGAAGTCAAAGTAGCCCATGTATTATTCTTTGCCCATATTACATCTCCCACCACTATATCTTTGCCCATGTCCAGAAGGATCTCATTCCTCAACTCTATGCTGAGGAATCTCTAGCTCTCTAAGGCTCAGCTCAAATACCACCTTCTGTAGGAAGCTGTTTGCCATCCACCTTAATGCTAGTGCCTTCCCTCAGATTATGCCCAGTGTATCTTGTGTAGATCTTCCCCATTAGATTGTGAACTCCTAGAAGGCAGCAGCTGTTTTTAACCTCCCTTTGTATTCTTAATGCATAATACAATAGAAGACCACTCAGCACAATCTCTTAATAAAGGTCTGTTGACTGTCAACTTCAAAGAATTCTGTAAAACAATTTTGTGGGACACTGGGCTGGAAGTCAGGAACACCTGAGTTTAAATGCTGTCTCATACACTTGACTAGGCAAGTCACTAAACCTCTGTTTGTCTCAGTTTCCTCACCTGAAAAATAGGGATAATAATAGCACATACTTCCCAGGATTGTCAATAGTAATAATAAAATACTTAGCACAGTGCCTGGCACATAATAAGTGCTATGTAAATATTATTACTATTATTAAACACTCTAATTCACAGTTTCTTAACCTGGATCCATTAACTTATTTAAAAAAAACATTCTGATCACATAATTTATTTTCTTTATAATCCTTTTTGTTTATTTTTGTGCATTTAAAAACATTATAATGAGAAGAGGGGTATAGGCTTTTCCAGACTGATGTGAAAAAGGACAGGAATTCTTGTTCTTAATGGATTTTAATATCGTGGATGTTTCCTCCATTGGTGAAGATTATAATCCTTCCCTGCTCTCCAAAGAGTCCTTTAAATCTGCCCTAAAAGATCTTCCTAATGTCCTAGAAGCCCTCCTCTTGATCTTTTGAGCTTCTCTGCATACAGGGCAACACTTGGGCTGTCCATCTGTTATCTTTTGTTCTCCCTAAATTAAAATCCCACCTCCTTTTTCAATGATAGCTTCTATGTCACTTCTTGTTAGTGAGTCATAGTTGGTTATATAGCCAGGACTCGATTAATGCAAATAATGAATCAGAGAAATTCACATTGCTTATTTCCACTGGACTGGAACTAATCACCATATTTTATATAATCATAACTTCAAGTAGCATAAATTTGAATACAAGTGACCCCTTAACCAATTTCGTTATTTGCACTAATCAGGACCTGGCTGTATACAGGGTGTCCCAAAAGTCTTTAGTGCCATGTTAAGCTTTAGTAGCTTGGAGTGTAGGAGAAGGTAACTTTAAACTCCGATAGCTTAAATGAGCAATGAGACACTTTTGGGACACTTCACACTGCAGCTGACTCATGCACTTCTCCATTTCCTTTTGGGCCACCTACAAGTGGATTCAGAGCTTGTCACATTTCACAGCTCACTGCTATAGAGTGGCAGCACCAGAAGAATCTTGGTGTTAAAAAGGTGACATTCTGTGGCAGGGGAAAGTTGTTTTAAGTAGTGAAAATATTTCCCATGTGGGAACTTGCTCTCCTTTTATGACTGCACTCAGTGCCCAACTTGCAGCCCACATGTGTGGTGTTGAGAGAGAGAGAGAGAGAGAGAGAGAGAGAGAGAGAGAGAGAGAGAAAGAGAGAGAGAGACATACTGATTGATTAGCTTCTACCCTTTACCCTTCTGGTTCAATCTTGATTTTGACCTTTGCTCCAAGTAATCCATGATCTAGCCATTCAAAGATGACTGACTCGGCTCTGGACCCCATCTTAGCCACTAGTTCCATCTTGTCTTTTAAGAGGGTCAGATTTGAGGAGCCACTGGGGGGGCTCAGTGGGTTGAAACCCAGGCCTAGACATAGATGGATTCAAATCTAGCCTCAGATTCTTCCTAGCTGTGTGATGTGGGCAAATAACTTAACCCCAGTTGCCTACCCCTTACCATTCTTCTGCCTTGGAATTGACACAATATTGATTCTAAGACAAAAGGTAAAGCTTTTTAAAATAAAAAAAAGAAACACCAAAAACCATAAAGAATGCTGGACTTGGAGTTGGAAAGATTCAAATCCTACCTCCAACTGTATGCTCATGTATGTTCCTGGACAAGTAACTTAAATTCCATAACACTTAGTTTTTCTCATCTGTAAAACAGTCAATAATATCCAAAGTATTTACTTTCTAGGGTTTTTAGAGAATCAAAGAAGATAATGTTTAAAGTACCTTGCAGTCCTAAAAGCCCAATCTAAATGTCATTTATTAGTATTATATATTCAATTCCAGTTAGTGTGTGTGTATGTGTATGTGTATGGGTGTTGGTGGTGCTGGTGGTGTTTGGCAGCTGCCATTTCTAGCACCTTCCTACTCTCTCCTTGAAATAAAGTAATCATAACATACAGGTGTAGTTTTCTGAATCATTGGTAAGCCTTTTTCCTTTCTTAATTTTGAACCATATTTCCTGACTTTTTTTTTGCCATCTTCCCCAAAACCCACCATCATATGGAAGTATCAGATCACATGTTCATAGGAATATAGATTTAGAGCCTGAAAAGAAGAAGGAACCCAAGCCTTGATTAAGTGCTTACTAAGGATCAAGTGCTGTGCCAAGCACTGGGGATATAAACATGAACAAAAAGAAAGCTAGGCAGGGCCTGTAGAGGGATATTTTATGGTGAGCTGGGCACAAGGGGAGTAGAATGATACATGGTGATGAGAGAGGCCTCAGGTGTTTAAAGAGGTTCCAGGAAGAAATTCGTAGAGGCTTGATTCTGAAGACAGAAGGTCAGGACCAGGGCCAGGGCCAAGAGGGAAATAAAAGGGTATTTGAGATAATCTGACCTAATCTCTTCTTTTTTTGCAGATGAAGAGACTAAAGTTTAGGGAGATTGCCTTCATTTGAAGCATCTCCTTCATGAGGGAGTTTCTGTTTTCCACCATCTGCAAAAGTCTTCCAGATGAGGTTAATAGAATGGTATACCTCTCTTCCATTTGAAATGTGGCATCAGCAATTGTTGGGGAATGGAATGAAATGACTCCAACAGCCTATGTCTTCTCCTTATTCTCCTTTAGGAGGATATCAACAGCAAGGAAGAAATGTTTGGCTTCTTCTTTTTTTTGCCTTTGCTTGAGATCATGGAAAATACCTGAAAATGTAGACAGGTGGAATTTTTTCTTTGCCATTCAATCTAACTCCAAAGGTATTGAAGAGATTATATAACACATATTATATAATAATATATAATTCTAAAAATATATATGCTTATACATACATATGTATATATACCATGTGCATATATATGCGTGTGTATTACCCTATGTAGGTTCACATCTCTTTCTATGAAGCTAAATTTTAAAAAATGACTTCATTATTTTGGGGGAAGGAGTGAAGGGGAATATAGATTTCATTAATATAGTGAACTCTATTGAGAAAACTTCCTCTACCAATGCAGAACTCAGGACCTCCTCTCTCTAGGCCTGTCTCCCTATCCACTGACACCCCTAGCTGCCTTGGAACTTATGGTCTTAAAGTATTACCATTGAGAAATGAATTGAATCACCCAGAGTCAAATAGCCAGTGTGTGTCAGAAGGAAGCCTTGAGCCCAACTCTAAGTATAAATTCTCAGTTGCCTTACAATCTCCCTCTTCTCTCTTTCTCTCCCCCTCTTTTCTCTCTCCCCACCTCTTTCTTTTTCTTCTCTCTTCTCTTCTCTTCTCTTCTCTTCTCTTCTCTTCTCTTCTCTTCTCTTTTCTTCTCCCTCCCTCCCTATCTTTTTCTCTCTCCCTTACACATTTCTCTCTTTCTTTCTCTTCACTCTCTCTTCCTCTCCCTATCTTTTTCTCTCTCTCTGAAATGTTCACATTTTCTTTCAACATCCAAGGGTTAGAATTAGCTCAAAGCAAAGGCATCTGATAAAACAGCATAATAAGAAGATTTTGAAATTACCTCATTACCAAGAAGACACTCTCCCACCATACATAGAGATCAAACAGGAGGGGCCCACATGTGGAGGATACATTTGGAGCGGCAACTCGCACCTTTGATGATGCTGCGAGGCCCGTGATGTCTTCTGGAGACATAACTCTTACTTGACCTGCTTCTCTCCAGTTGTGGTGCCACTGCTGGGTAAGGGATATATAGTCTCAGCTGGCAAGTTGCTCTTTTTATACCTGGGTATGGAGCCTCTGCTGAGCTTATAAACTCAAATGGTTCCCTACCATCTCCAGAATCAAATTTAAGATTCTCTCTTTGGCTTTCTAAACCTTTTATAACCTAGTTCTTTAATACCTTTCCTGTCTTCTTCTAACTTACTGACTGGTACTCTTTGATCTAAGAACCCTGGCCTCCTGATTATTCCCCATACAAGACATACCATTTCTGGGCTCTGAGTATTTTCTCTGGCTGTCCCTCATGCCTGGAATGCTCTCCCTCCTCCACTATGACTAGGGATTTCCCAGGCAAGTCTGAACTAAAAAGCCTACCTTTTACAGGAAGCCTTCCCTAACTTCCCTTAATTCTAGTTCCTTCCTTCTGTTATCCATCCATACTTGTTTTTATGTTCTCTTCCCCATTAGATTGTGAACTCCTTTAGAGAAGAGACTACCTTTTGCCTCTTTTTGTATCCTCAATGTTTAATAAGTATTTATTGACTAACGGACTGAATAGTTTTTGTAGCTCTCCTACAGTATTTGACCTGTGGGCTGTAGTTTGCTGGCCCTTGTTTTAGGATCATCTCCTTAGGGTAGGCCAAGCCAGTTTAGCTTAGTCTCCTAAAGTATACTTTAATGGCAAGAACTTCTTGATAAAAGCAGGTCAATCACTGTTTAATCTTAGACACCTTATCTAAGTGACAAGTAACAAAAGCCAGATAGAGTACCCCACAGCTAAGATTAGACCTTTCCTTTTTAATTCTGTTTTTGGACTGGAGGTCAAAGCCTTTTGTTGTAGAAACTATCTAAATTATTGTTCAGACAACCTAACACACTCCCAAGATGTTTGGTTTAGCTGCAAATGAATTTGACCCCAAAATAGAAGGAAGGCTAAGGGTTAGGTCAGTGATGGGCAACCTTTTGAGCTTGGTGTGTCAAAATTCGCCAAGAAACTGAGCATAACTCTTGTGGTGTGTCACTTCGAGAAAAAAACCATAATTTCATGATATTTATAGTTTAAATAACAAAATGTATAATTGTAATATATAACTATTTAATAAACCAAAATAGGTAAATTAATAGAGGTAGAATTGTCATCTATAGTGCACAGAGTGTCTACACTACACTACAGCAAATGTTTCATCCTCGGCATGTGGCCCCATACTTCTCTGTATGCGGCCGTGTGTCATTGAAAATGGCTACATGTGTTAGTGCTGACACGCATGTCATAGGTTTGCCATCACTGGATTAGGTGGTGCAGTGGATAGAGTGATGGGTTAGGAGTCAAAAAGACTCATCTTCATGAGCTCAAATCCAGCAGATTACTGGCGTGTGACCTTAGGCAAGTCACTTAACCCTGTTTTGCCTCAGTTCCTCATCTATAAAATGAGATGGAGAAGGAAATGACAAACTCTGCCAGTATCTTTGCCAAGAAAACCTCAAATGGGGTCACAATGAGACAGACATGACTGAAATCAGTCAATAACAACAAGGATTCAAGGTCAGCTTTCTCTACTCATCTATTCCAAATAGCTATCTTTATTATATATACTGTCTTTATTATAAATATCTGCCAGGCAAAAACTATAGTGCTTTGACACTATATTTAGGTCAGTGAAACCCTCAGTCTCCATATATATGCATGTATGCATGCATGTGTGTATATATATTCACATATATAGCATGTATGCGTGAATTTATTTCAGCAAAACCCAGAAACAGCAGGGTCACTATTTGGGGTTCATTTCTGCCTAAGATTAAAGCTGGCAAGACACCCACAGAGATGAGTTTCGTGAGTTTCTACCACCCTAAGCCTCAAAGCATGAACATCAAGACTGGATGATCTATTAAGATGAGTGTATTACATAGTTAGACATTAACAATGACAGCGAAAAAGTATTGTGAATGCTAAAACGACCCAGACTAAAATATACGGAGGTTAAAATACAGGGTAACTTTACAAATCGCTAATAATTTCTTTGGCTTTCGTGGCAATAACATTGATTTAATTCATTAGGTTTCTTTCTAAATCTATATTTCAGTTTTAGAGTTGTCAGTTTCTGTTAATGACAATTTTGCCCCATCTGTTCTAACATGAAAATGAGGCTCCTTGCAACAGACAAGATAGATCTCTAATAGTTTACGAAGGAGGAATCTTTAAGGTATTTCATTTGGATGTAGCCTCTCTTCTATGATTCATGATCAAAATGAAGAGTCGACTGCTACTAAAAACTTCCTGGCGATATAAAGGAGGGGAGGTAGGAGTAGGGGGGGAGGGAGGGAGGGAGGGAGGGAG
>NC_058131.1:306489942-306587524 GCF_016433145.1 Gracilinanus agilis
AGAGAGAGAGAGAGAGAGAGAGAGAGAGAGAGAGAGAGAGAGAGAGAGAGAGAGAGAAAATCAACTGCCCACTGCCTTGTGGAGGTTCCCATCTTTACCAACGGGGCCAAATTTTCTATTTTTTTTTTCACATTTTGAAGGAGAAAAAAAAATTCACCACATTCCCACTCATTCTTTTTTTAATGACAGAGCAATAATTCTGGGTGTCAGCATATCAGGATCCCACCAGCTGTGATTAGGATGAAAATGAGTTGCTCTAATTTGGCCATTCAAACCCTCCTCTTACAGTAAGTCATTTCCCTAAGGCTGGCGAGGGCGTAGCCTGGGTGTCTGGCTCAGTTGAACATTTCTCTGATGCTCTCCCTCCTTCTTCCCTGCCCTCCCTATCCCAGTCCCCTTTTCAATCTTCTCCTCCAGTCATTTTTCAAAGCCTGGGTGTGAGCTACAGCACACAAATCCTGTTAGCTGATAACAAGATTGGAGTGGTGATCATAATCTGGGTTGGCCCCTTCCAGAAATGTCCTAGAATCTGGCACTTCCTAATGGTGCTTACTGTATATATGGGGTCCTGATTTCAGCAGGTGTGGGGGAGCAGGCTTTTCATGGGGGTGGATCTAATGCATTATTTGGGGAAGATGATAGGCGAGTCATTCATCACAGAAAAATAAACACATCCATTAAAGACAACACTGTGTTTAATGCATGACCTTAGGAACTGGAGAGATTTTTTTGAAAACCTTCCAGAGCCATATGCATCCATTAAAACGTATATGGAATTAGACTGGTTCTTCATTGCTAATATTCGCCATATGTATTTACATTCAACTCAAATCCAACAAATTCAGCATCGCATTACAGCAGAAAGAGAGGAATAGAAGATTGCCTTTCATACCAGGCTGACATTAAGTTGAGTTACTGTTTTGTTCTAGACTCCTCAGGAAATTCTGAATATGGTTGGCAAAAATCAGACTCAATACAATCCTGTTGGATCACATTTCTAATTTCTAAATATCAAACCCTGAAAATTTAGCATTTTCAATGTAATACTGCTAACAAATTAAAAATCAACACAAATATGCTGGTTCTATGTTACCTGTTCAAGTGTATAGAATGTACAAAAACTTTAATCAAATACTCAGGTTTGTTCAATTTTAAATTGTGTTCGTTTAATAGTTTCCTTTCTGCTGTTTATATTAATGACATATTCACCATCTAAATATATTGCAGCGCAGAAAAGTCATCAAAACATTTCTAAGGCTGAATGAATGCAGTCGCATTCAAGATTTTTTAAAAAAAATTAAATGATTTCTCTTTCTACTGAAGCTCTTTTTTTTTGCCACCCAAAATATTGTAAAAGATACGTGTATGTTACATGCATATACTAAAATATGTGTATATTTGTACATAAATACACGTATACACATAAATGTATATAGATATATTTATAGCAGGATTAGAAATACAAAGCAGAGCCTCATTTGTGGTGCAAAGGTTTAATTTCAGATGTTAGCTTATGGAGGGCAAAGAAATCAAAGCTTCCAAGAAAATGTGATTGCCAAAGAAACAACCTGAAAAATATTCCCAAAGTGAAAAAAAATCCTTTTAACATCTTGGTAGAAGTTCTTATGATTTTTGAAAATGACTTAGTTTGCTGTTAAGAAAATCTTCTAGAACATTTCTTCTTCTTAGAATGGTTACCTCTGCTGTGGTTGCTCCTGTTGCTTGGTTTGGGCTAGTATGGAAGGACTTTCATGCCTATATTACAGAGATAAGGGCCCAGGAATGAAGAAAGGGTTTGAGATCACAAGTGTGGACAATGGAGTTTCCTGGTCTCATTCCAGACTTGTGATTTAAAACATCCTTAGATATGTGAATAATTAAAAACAGTCCTTCCAGAACTCCAAGGTCAAAATGGTAGAAATTTGGTCCATCTCCCTGCCTGTTTTTCTAACTGGGTTAGGGCCAAGAATTCTGTACCTGTATTATAACCTCATTCTTCTTACTCCCATGTTTCATTGAATGGTGGAGGGGACTATGAGTTCTCAAAGACTAAGAACAAGTAAAATGAATGACGGAAGGAAATAGAATTTATTAAATGCTTACTATGTAACAGACACTGTGTTAAGTATTAGAGATACAAAGTCAAGAAAGCAAGGTAGCCCCTGTTAAAAGAAGCTTACGTTCTGATAGGGAAAGATGACACAAACAGGGCAGTAGTGAGCAAAGAAAAATATGTTAAGATAGGGAAATTGGGGGAATGGTGAGTGGGATGTAATGGATATTGGGCACATATCCAGGTCACCTAAGATGGGGTTATTTATGGAAAAGATGTCGGGTACCTGTTTCTGGGATCTTCCATATGGGTTATAACGTTTTAGGTGGTCTGGGAATTGGCTGGACCTCCATCACAGGAGCCATAGGGTAAATGATTAACATGTACTTCTCAAGAAAGGGAGTATTGATTTGATTCCTGTTCTGCTAGAGTTGGAAAGTGTTGGGGAGAGGAGGGCATACGTCTGGGGGTCTGACCTGGAGATGACCAGGAAATAATGTGGTAGGACTGACATTTGCTCAGTGTCAGACCTACCACAGGTAAGCAGGTGAAGTGAATTAAGTTCTGGAAGGTGCTGGAAAGGTCTTGAGTCCTGGCCTGACATTAAATCATGTTTTGTTGAGCCAGGAGGAGCTCAGCTGAGTTCTAAGAGGCTTGTCGTCCAGGGTTGACCAGTGGGTAATGAATTTTTTGGCCTTAGACATCCATGATGCCTTCATTAGGACATGGAAGGCTCGATCTGCATGGGGTGTAGCATATAGTGTGGTTGAAATTATGGATATTTTAAAGCATCAAATATTCAACACTAAGCTTTTGAAATTATAGAACAAATGGCTTACCTAACAAAATATGCTATATATTATGCCAGATAAAGGTGTATCTTGCTTTAAGTAATGCTAATATATAAAGAAACATAAACTTAGAAAACAGAAACATTTTCCAGGGTAAGTAGAAGTTTCTTGTCTTTACTAAAAGATTCACAAGAATTTTCCTCAGAGTCCTACCTAGTGATGGAGTCAGGAGAGAAGCTGTTCAATTTGTTAGCAATGTAGTCTGGGGCCAGATATTTCTGCTTTCTAAGGCTCAGTTTCTTTACCTGTAACAAATCAGGAGGTGGAAAAGAAGTGGGGTTAATGATAATCATATCAAAAAAGAAAAAAGAAAAGAACATTAATAAATCATTTAAAAATATAATGAGAGAGCCACAGAAGATGCAGATTGGAGTCCAGATAAGCAAAGCCATGTAGGAACTACCATGTTAAATTTGAAAAACAGATGTTTTAAAAGCTGTGTGTAATAGTCATTCACAATTTCATATGTGGCCTTCTTTTTTCTATTCTTTGAATATGGGAATGTTCATGTTTGTTAATGCTTATCAAGTTCATAATAATAAAAGAGATTAAAAAAAACTCTTACCTTCTGACTCAGAATTAATATTTTCATTGTTCTGAGGCAGAAAAGCAGTAAGGGCCAGGCAAAGGGGGTTAAGTTACTTGCCCAGCATCACTCGGTTAGGAAGTTTCTGAAGCTGGATTTGAACCCTGACTCTAGGCCTGACTCTCTGTACACTGGGTCTTCTAACTGCCCCCTCCCCATTTAAAAATTTAAAAACATTAAATCAGGGGGTGAGACTAGAAGATCTATGCAACAGCTGGCTCCTCTGGTGCATGTCAAATCTGGCTAAAAACTAAGAGTAGTTTATTTACACAATTGCTGTGTCCCTGTAACAGTCAAGTTGAGGCATGCTTGTCTAGTAAGAGCTCAAGTTGGATTGAATCAATAAATATTTACTTGTTGTCTACCTTTTCTTGATTGATTTTGATGTGGGTGGTACTATCTGAAAGCTGGAAATTTAGGCAGTAAAACCTATTGATGGCATCTGAGAAAATCTGATTTCTGAAGAAGACAATATAGCAAAAGGAGGGAAATAAGGACTTAGGGGAGCAGGGAAGAGAAGGAAATTATGGAGGTAAACTGAAGGGTGCTGGACTTGGAAAGGAAACCAGAAGCTGATTCTAGAAAGAAGAAATAAGCTGAATTTCGGAGAACTTGAGGAAAAACTGAATATCTATATGAACCAAAGGAAAAAGAGGACATAATATGAAGACCTATTCAATCTGAAGGAGGAAACAGATAATAGAAAAGATTCCAAGGAGGAGAAGAACTCAAGGTGCTAGAAAAGGCAATTCAGTGGTAAGACAAGAGAAGGTAGAGCCAAGCAAGTAAGAGAAGATAAGTAAAAGAAAACAATGAACAAGAGGACTTGCAAAGAGGCAACTTTTGAATTGATATTGGGAAAAGATTTTTTCTAACAATTAGAAATAGCCCAAAGGCTGCTATGGAATGTAGTTAGCTCCCCTTCTCTAGAGGTCTTTAGACAGAGGCAGAGTGATCTTTTATTTGGTGTGTTGTTGAATGTGCTCTTTTTTTCATGTATGGTTTGGGCTAATGGCTTCCGAAATCTCTTCAAATTCTGAAAGTTGGTGGTTGTGTGATAATGTGAAGACCGACAATACTGTATTTGGAAGGTCTGGCCAATGAGAGCCCTGCAGTGTTCTCTGCCAGCTACCAGCTCTCATGGAAGAGACTGGGGAACCTACTTCTGGAAAGGTGTGATGATGTGTAATGGAAGGGCTGGGCTACCCAGTTCAGGGCTCGTTGGCTCTTTCTGGTCTCCCCATCACATAATAAAAAAGGAACCAATCAGTTGCTAAGCCAGAATTTGAAAGGCTTTAACTGGCTGATGTGTTTGCTCCCTCCTTGCATTCCAGTGAGGTAGCTAGGACTGCTATAAGTGTCCAGTGGTGGGGAGAGACTCTGGAACTTCATCTGCCCATCCAGGCCAATACTATGGGGCTTTCTTGTTGCTTCAGGCTTTCTCATGCCTCTTCTTCCTGGCTCTAGGTGAAGGAATATTAGACCAGACTGTTCCTCTGTGAGCTTTGAAAGGTGGGGAGAGCAAGCTGCCAGAGATTTGGCAGCCAGAGTTTGCAGTCTTCCAGAACAGCCCTGAGACTCAATCCAGCATTGGGTTGACCTAAGGAGCCAGGTCCTACAAGAGCAAGAGATGTATCCATTAGCCAACCTATATTTTAAAACTTATTGTGGTGGATGCCTTGTAGAAATCACTTTAAGTTTGCACCTACTTTCCCTAGGGTTTAAGTTGATCCTAAGTAGTTCCCTAGTTGATCTAAGACAGACTGTGCCCCAACACGTTGGGGAGGAAAATGCTTATCCTTCTATTCTTGCTGTATCTTCTAATTAAAAATCCCTTTGAAAAAAATTGATGTCAATTAAATAAAGATTATGGGAGGCTAATGACTGGTGATTTATATGGGGAGAACACACTAGAAGGAGACTCAAACTCATAGCCTTAGAGGAGAGTACTCTATAATCCCTCAAGGATAGCCTTAGAACCCTAAAGGAAAATATAACCTGGCTATCTGAGAGCTAATTCATCTCTCTGGGTGTGAGTTAGGCTGAGGATCTTCAGAGCTTCCCAAGATTTGTCTTCAAACTCTAACTTCCTGTTTTAGGGAATGAAAAGAGAAAACATACTTCAAAGTGAAGGTGAGAAGCCGGAATATGACAAGAATGGTGGGTGAAGAGAGGTTTTATTTTCCAATTTTCATCATATTCAATAATGAAGAAAAACAAAGTAATGATAGCTGAATATTTAATTCACTAATGACAACAACTAGCCTTCTAGATTTGTTAGAAAGAGGTTGGGTCATAAATGATAGGTTTTAGTGTGAGTTGGATAATAGAAAAAGAAAAAGAAGATGCTCTTTTTTGCTGTAGCTTTTCTGAATGGTTGATAAGTTCATTGGTTCTAATATTGAATGTATTACAAAACAATTCAATCTAATTAATTTAATACAGTTGTTAAACCCGTACCTTACATTTTAAAATGAATACTGTGCATTGGTTCCAAGGCAGAAGAGTGGTAAGGGCTAGACAATGAGAATTAAGTGACTCACTCAGGGTCACACAGCCAGGAAGTGTCTAAGGACCGATTTGAATTTAATACGTTTGTAAAAGTTCTTTCATGTCCCAGGCACTGTGTGTAATAAACACAACACAGTTCCTTGTCCTCAGGTAGCTTACATCCCACTGAAAGCATATGTCTTTCACACATATAAGTAAATAAAAAATACACAGGAAATAATTTCAAGAGGAAATCACACTAACTGGAGGGAAACAGGAGGTGATAGCTGAACTATGCTAAGAAGGAAGCTAGGGATTGTCTCCCCTACAGTACTGGTTGAAGAATTCTAGATCTTTTTTTTTTTTTTTTAAATCTGAGTTGTTTGTAGATGAGATCAGGTATTTTCTAATCAACTATAAATTTTGCTGTATATGAAATCTTTACCTATTTAAGAATATTAAATAATATCTTTGGAGCAAATTAATTCCATCTGGACCTGTTACAGCACATAATCAGCAATGTTATGCAAATAGTTATCTTTGTGGAGGAAATCAATAACTTATTTTCTCCTAGAATAAAGAAAAAAAGGAATAAGTTATTATTAATTACATACAAAATGAAATCTTTTCTTGTGAGTCTGCATGGATTCATTTTGTGATCAAGGTTTTCCTCATGTCAGAATTGTCGGTGGCCATTTCCACTGTTGAGGACTTGGTCACTACCAGGAACTCTGACTCTTTGACCTTCTCTTGGGAAGCTCTTTGTGGAGGTGAAGATGGCAGCATCCCTTGGAGGCAAGCAATCATGCTTCATGGGATTTGGAAAAGAAGATGTCACGTTGTTTCTGACTCACACCCTTTGCACCTGACTACGATTTGGTCCTGTGCACACAATGCATGGGCCCAGCGAATTCTTTATTTGTAAAGCTAATGACCACAGTCAGCGGTGCCAACATAACAGGTGAAGTTAATGCCAACATTGATTATGCCATAATCCATGTTAATAATCAGGATAGTGCCTCTTAGACAGAGAGTTGTATTTGTGATTTATTTCTCTCCCTCCAGACTTTAGCTTAGCTTTCGTAGAAAATCACTGTTTATAACCTTTATTCTGATCAGAAGGGATTAAGTGAGGGAATGAACCTTTAGAAATTGTGATAAAGGCCAATTGCAGAAGGATTGTTAAAGAGCATTCCTAGATGTCTTTACATTTGTCGAACCCATTAAAACTCAATTAGTAGTTTTCCCCCTATATTGCCTTTTATTTTCTGGATGAGGGAACAGAGTTTCAGAGAAGTTAAGTGATTACTCTGAGGCAGCACAGCATAATTTAAGAAGGGCAGGCAATTAGCAAAGAACGTGCTCTGGCTTTGTCCGAATCTCAGAGTGTTTTCTGGATGTTCTGGTTTGACTGTATCTGTCATGTCTGAGGAGTTTGTGCTCTCCCAAAGTTTGGTGAGCTTTGGATACATATCCCCACCCACATACAAACACATATGTGCACATTTCTACAAATGCATACATGCACACACACACACATATATATGCATATATGTATATATATGAATGTATTCATAGAAACTTGACCAAGAAAATCTCACAGTACATCTGTGGTGAGGGCAAGGCAAGATTATTTTTGGCACCCTGCCATTTAATTTATGATACTTCTATTTTACAAAGGAATCTAGTTTATTTACAAATATCAGTCTTCTTCCTGCCCGATTATCTTGGACTTGGTGCACTCAATACTGACCTCAGCTACTACGTGCCTAGAACCCGGCTGGATTAGGGCTCTCCAGGTTGCCTATTACAGAATGCAAATTTTGGGTTACAGAATCCAAATATTGGGTTGGTTTAATTCTTACCCTTATCAAAACAAAAGCATCTTTCTTAAATTCTTCAAGTCTGGACAGTATAAAGGAAGAGTCAGTTCAATATAATGTCTTGGGGGCAGTTGGGTGGCTCAGTGGATTAAGAGTCAGGCTTAGAGATGGGAGATCCTGGGTTCAAATCTGGCCTCAGATACTTCCTAGCTGTGTGACCTTAGCCAAGTCACTTAACCTCCACTGCCTAGCCCTTACTGCTCTTCTGCCATGGAACCAATATACAGTATTGATTCTAAGACAGAAGGTAAGGGTTAAAAATATGTATATATATATATATATACACACACACATATATATATGCATGCATATGCATATATATATAAATATATATATGATGTCTTTATGAAGTGCCCACTGTTTTCTGAGCTCTGTGCTTAATAAATTCTCCATCTTTCATTCATTCGTTCCTTCCTTCACCTTTTTCCTGCTCCTATTTCTCTTCCAGTTCTTTGAACTTGACATTCCGTTTCTCACTTCCATGTCTTTGCTGTGGTGTCCCCAGTATCTAGAATGCTTTCCCTCCTAACCTTCAGCTACTTGCTTCTCCAGCTTTCTTCAAGATTTAGCTCAAATCCCACCTCCTACAGGAAGTCTTTCTGGGTCCCCTCAGCTAATGCCTTCCCCTTTTCAGATTACCATTACTGATTCTGTATCAGTCTTATTATTTACATTTTGTCTTTCCCATAAGAATGTATGCACTGGGAGAATAAGAACTGTTTTTAGCTTGTTTGTTTGTTTGTTTGTATTTCTACAGCTCAGCACAGTGCCTGGCACATAGTGTGTGCTTAATAAATATGGACTTAATATGTGGACTGACTGAATAAATCCTCTCCACTATAGCCCATTTCCCACCTCCGTGTCTTTGCATTGATAGCCATTTTTCCTGGAATTCACTCTCTCCTTACTCCTGATGCAGAGAACTCAGAACTTCCTTCAAGATACAACTGAAGTACTGCTGAGTTTTTCCTGATCCTACCAACTGCTAATGCTGTCCCTCATTAAATATATTATGTTTGTTTTGTATTTATGCTACACACGTTCATTATCTCAATTCTTTTGTAAGTATCTGTAGCCTCCTTTATAGAATAAAACCTTTATAGAATAAAACAAATAACCCCTGAGAGCAGGGGTTGTTTGATTTTTTTTGGTCTTTGTATCCTGAGAACTGAGTTCAATGTTTGGCAATACCTAGGTACCTAATCATTTGTTGATGGGTTAATGACTGATTATTATTATCATTGGCAATTTATTATTCTATGTGAATAACAATTATTTATTTGTTTGTTTGTTTTTTAAACCCTTACCTTCCATCTTAGAATCAATACTGTGTATTGGTTCAAAGGCAGAAGAATGGTAAGGGCTAGGCAATGGAGGTCAAGTGACTTGCCCAGGGTCACACAGCTAGGAAGTGTCTGAGGTCAAATTTGAACCCAGGACCTCCTGTCTCTGGGCCTGGCTCTCAATCCACTGAGCCACCCAGCTACCTCCTTGTAAATAACATTTAGAGACAAGAAGCCAAAGGACAAGAAGGATAGAATTTCAGAATTTTAAAATTAGGAAGCATTTCAGAGGTCACTTGGTCCAACCAGTATCCAAACAGGAATTTCCTACAAGGCAGCTAGGTAGTACAGTGGATAGAATGTGGGCCTAGAGAAAGAAGACCAATTCAAATTCAGCCTTAGACATTTGCTAGCTGTGTGATCCTGGGCAAATCATGTAGCTTCTCTCTGCCTCAGGTTCTTCCATTGTAAAATGGGGATAATAATAGCAGCTACCTCCCCAGGTTGTAAGGCTCAAATGAGATAATATAAAATGCTTAGAAAAGTGTCTTGTACATAGTAAATGTTTAGTAAATGTCCTTTTCCTTCTTCCTTTCCTTCCTTCCTTTCCCCCTTCTTTCTTTTGTTTTTCTTTCTTTCATTCTTTCTTGCACCATTTTGCATGTAGTTCTAGTATCTATAGGCAAGGGCTTTTGTTTACTTTCACTGCAAGTTCCCCTTTCTGACTAGGAAGCGTATGTTCTTCCTCCACCTCTAAGAGGTGGGCCTGGGGATATTTGGCCTGGAAAAGAGTAGGCTCAGCAATGACATGGTAGCTGCCTTCAAGTACTTGTGACAATACAGAAAAGGGATTAGACTTGTTCCATTTGGCCCCAAAGGGTGTAAGGTACAGAGATCCAAGGCCTGTGCAATTTCAGATGGATGATAAGCAGCAGGAATATTATTAACCACCTCTTCTATCTTCCCCTGCCCCAAATTCTGTTTATTAATTTCTCTGCCTGAATCTATTGGCAGAGGACAGCTGGACCTGTTCAATGTTTTATGGAAAGTGTGAGCATCCAAAAAGCTTAACCGAAGGGGCTGGGGTGGAGTAGCGTGATTGTCTCTCTGCTTGTGACACCATTCCATCCTTCTTTCAGTTCAGGGGCTGGACCAGCAGTGATGATTTTTCCTTCTCTCCCCCTCCCTCTTCTCCCCAACCCCAGTGTATGCTGTCTCTCCAGGCCCCAGAGCTGAGCTGCTCAACTGCTGGAGACCCCAGTGGGGTTCCTTTCCCCTAGAAGGGGGAAACTTGCTTCAATCTCCTAATACAACAGATCCCAGGGGCAAGTAAGACCCTTTGACCTCATGGGACTCAGACAGTGACGTGGAAGGTGGTGCAGTCTCTGCTTCCTGGGGTGTGATTATTTAATGATAACGACGACCCCTGCAGGGGTACCTTATTGCTCTTTTGCAAAAACAATCTCTGTTGAGAGAAATTAATTGTATTGTTGTTGATGAAAAGAAATGGGAGTTACTATTTTTAAATGATTACCAGTCTCCAGTGGAACTGGAAAGGGGCTCAGTAATAGAAAGGAGGCATAGACCCTTTGTAACTACTTGTAGACCACTCACCTCTCCTGTTAATTGTCCCTCCAGTGGTATGGCTATGTTCACACCAATCTACTTCTGTCCAGTTAGCCATGGAGGTCACTCTTTGGGGGGTTGGGGTGTGAGACAGAAGGAATAATAATTTAGGAGGGTGGCCTGGTGGAAGGAGCCAGGAACAATGAGATGTGGATTCTGGCCTCAGTTCTTGAAAATGATTTTTAGTGACTGGACAAATCCTTCTGCTGAACCTTAGATTCTTCATCTGTCAAAAGTCAATAAGGATATCTATTTCACCTACCTTTCAGGATAGTTGGTAGTGATAGGGATGGAAATGGATCACAGATCAAAAAAAATGTGAAAATTATCAATTGTCATATAGTCATGTTAGTATTATTTTGATTCCTCCAAATTTAGGGAGTCTGAGTATCTTCTTGCCATATGACTGTCCCCTACCCTCTTCAGAAATCCTTTCTTGGTGAGTGTTCACCATATTTAACTATGCCCCAGGTCTACCACAAAGCACTCTGGCTATGCCACCCTCCCTATATACCCCTGTATTCTACCTCTTGCTCTGGAACAGTAAACAAATCAGCACTACCATTTGTGGAAAGGAAGTATCAGCAAATGACCATTTGGACTCACCATCCTTCTGACTTCCCAGTCCAAAAAAAATTATTATCTTCATTTTAAAACTTCCATATTGTCATCAAGAGCATTTCCATCCTACTCTAGTTCCAGTTCTTAGTGTCAGCCTTGACTCCTCATTGCCACTCAACTCCCCAACGCCATATCCAATCTGTTGTCTTTTCTGCCCTCTTCTCTCTGATACTTCCAGCACCCTGGTGTATCTCTCTCATCAACTCATGCCTGGACTATTGCCAAAGCCTCTTGGTTGATCTCTCCTTGACTCAAACCTCTTCCCACTAGAGTCCATCTTCCACTCATTGTCAAATAGATCTTCTTAATGTGCAGATCCTGATTATGTCACATTCTTACTTAATATGCTCCAATGGTGCCTTATTTCCTCCAGGATCAAATGTAAAGTCTGCTGGCATTGAAAGTATCTTTGTATCCTGACTTCCTTCAAAGCCCCAGTGAAAATCATGCCTCTATAAGAAGTCTTTACTGTTTTTTTTCCTACCTTTTCCCAGATGTAATGGGTAAAAAGGGGGTTTGATTGGGTTAATATTGAAAGGTTGGTCTCCAGGGAATTGAATAATCATCAATCCCCAATTAAAGAATAACCAAGTCAAAATGACTTTTATGGAAGTTTATTTACAAATGAGGAGAGGAAGAAGAAATAAGGAAATAAGAGAGAGGATAAGATAGGATAAGTAATCTAACACAGTAGGTAATTTGCTCTGATCCCCTAGTTCAATCTAGGTAGATCTAATTAACCCTCAGCAAGGGAAATCCGGCCTTGATCCCAAGGCTGGAAAGTCAGAGGCCCAAAGGGTCTCGGAGGTGAAGGAAGCAAAAGCTTCAGCCACAGAGTCTCTATCAAAAAGGAAGTTCCTTAAGAGAAGTTCAAGAAGATTCAGTATTTACACTCACCATATGGAATTTCAAAGGAAAGATTTAAGAACAATCTCACTAAGGTCCAGAGTTCCTCCAAGTCCAGGTCATGAACCAGAAGAGAGAAGCTGAGCTCACTGAGGTCTCTTTTTAAAGGGGCCTCTTTTGCATAACTTCTTGTGCCTTCCTCTTAGTTTATGTGTCCAATCACAACAGATGCTTTTCTTAGGACTGCCCAGGAGGCAGTCAGTAAATTATGATTTGTCACTCACTCTAGCACATGTGGGTTACAGAACTACCAACTTGTGAGTTAAATGGAAATGTTTTCACCTTTGGTGATTAAATCTAAAGATGGTAGGGTAAATTTAATCTTATTATCACAATCCCCCCTGTGATCATTTCGGAGACTCATCTCCCCAGTTGATCATTTGACGTAATCATCTTGTACCCCTAAAAATCTTCTAACTACAATAGAGACAAGAGGTAAGTAGAAGAGATAGAAAGAGCAAAACCAATGTTTTGCTAGACACATTGACAAAAATCCAATTAGGGGGCAATCCCCTTTGGCATAAGAGTTTACAAGTCAAAATAATTGTTTTCAACCCCTCAAGTTCAATTAGTTGCACCCCAAAGTTCATTCTGGATCATCTTAATTCAGTGTAGGTTTTTGCAGGCAACTTTCTCCAAATAGTTTATTTCCTGGATTCAAAGCAGGCTTCTTTTCCTGAAAATTTTCTCAAACAAAATTTAAGATGGGCAGGGTAGATTTAATCTCATTATCACACAGATGCCTTTCTCCTCCCTAATTTTAAAGCCTTTCTTCTGAGATGATCTCTCATTTATCCTGTATACATTTTATATGTACAAAGATGTTTACATGTCTCCTCATTAGAATGTGAGCTCTTTAAGGGGAAGGACCATATTTTGGCCTCTATTTGTATTCTCAATGTTTAGTAAAGTGCCTGGTAAATAGCAGGTGCTTAATAAATGTTTATTGAATGACTTCCCATGCATTGTTTTACTCTAAAATAGTGTAAGCTTCTGAGGGCAAAAACTGTCTTGTTTTTTGTATTTGTATCTGTACCACTTAAGTACAATACCCGTTACATAAAAATCAGTTAATAAAAAATTTTTATTCATTTATAACCCAGATAAACTTCCCTTTAAATCTGTTATAAGGGCAGTTGAACAGAATATTTTACAAATTAACTGATTAATTTACATGGAAGTGAGCATTTGGAATATACTTCTCTTTACAGAGACTGAAAATGTCCATTGGCTCCTCTGATGAGAGTCCTAAGCAACAAAATCAGCTTAGAAATTGCACTGAATCTATCGCCCAAGAGGTTCTAAGTAGTATTCTAAATTAGCCATTTCATCTTGGAGTAGCCTCAGTTTCTGAGATCCATTCAGGATATGTCTTTTAGCAAGGTGCCAATGTATATGACCACAATCTCTAGCAAAAGATAATTTCAAAAGCCCCCAAAGCTCAATGTCCTATTTGTTTAGAGCCTATCCCCCATTCCTACTTTTACTATATTGATAATTGGGTCCATAGGATAGTGGAAAGAGAATGTCATTCAGAGTTCAAGGACCTGAATGTGAATCACAGTGCCAACACTTTCTAGCTATGTGACTGTGGGTGAGTCACTTAAGTTCTCTAATCTCAGTTTCCTCATTTGTAAAATGAGGATAATAATACTCATACTATCAGTCTCATGGGGTTATTGTTAGGGAAGCGTGCTGTAAACTTTATAATGTTATATGTATATATCAACTATTTTTTTGCTTTTAAAATAATATTCTATTTTTTCTCATTTTTTGACATTTGTTTTCTGAAATTTTGGATTCCAAACTCTCTGTCTTTCTCTCTCTCTCTCTGTGTCTATCTCTGTCTGTCTCTCTGTCTCTCTCTCTTTTTCCTCCACCCAGATGGTAAGCACTTTGATATAGCCTATATATGTGCTATGTATATATATATATTTCCATATTTGTCATGCTGTGGAAAAAGACACATAGCACTAAAAAAGAAAAAACTCATCAAAAAATAACGTGAAAATAGTATGATCTGTTCTATATTCAGATTCCATCAGTTTTTCCCTGAAGGTGAATAACATTTTTCTTCACGAGTCTTTTGGAGTTGTGTTGGATCACTGTATTGCTGAGAATAGCTAAGTTATTCACAGTTGATCATCATACAATATTGATATTACTTGTACAATATTCTCCTGGTTCTGCTCACTTTATTTTGCATCAATTAATATAAATTTTTCCAGGTTTGTCTGAGATTGTTCTCTTCATCGTTACTTATAACACAGTGGCATTCCATTGTAATCATAGTCCACAACCTGTTCAATAATTTTCGATTTGAGGGACATCCCTTTAGTTTCCAATTCTTTGCCACCACAAAAAAGTTGCTTCAAATATTTTTATGCACATAGGTCCTTTTCCCCTTTCTTTGATCTCTTTGGAATATAGACATAGTAGTGGTTATATTAGGCCAAAGGGTATGCGCAATTTTATAGCCCTTTTGGCATGGTTTCAAATTACTCTCCAGAATGGTTGGATCATGAACTATTATAATTTATAGAATCTCAGAATTGGAAGAGCCTCAGAAATCATATAGTCTAAGTCAAATGAACAAGCATTTTTTAAGTGTTTACTATGTGCAAGATACTATAGTAGGCAGTGGGGAAATGAAGGCAAAAGGAACTCACATTTGTTGAACTGAATCACTACGCCCCCACATCCACTAAGATGTAGTGATTAGGGAATTGCTTAAGGTAGTGATGGGCAAACTATGACCTGGATCTGGCCCGTGGGAAATAGTTTGCCCATCACTGGTTTAAGGAGAAGGTCATCAATAATATCAAATATTCTAGAATGATCCAGAAAGACGAGAATTAAGAAAAGGCCATTTAGGCTGGCAATTAAAAGAGTCAATATGTACCTGAAAAAAATCTATATGAAAATCCATGGAAAAGTTGTCACTCATTTTCTTCATCAAGATCTTAATGAATGAGAACCCATTATCTCTAGAAGCAGCCTATTCCACATTTGGACAATCCTGTTAGGACATTTTTCTTCATAACAAACCTAAATATCACACTGAAACTCCCTTTCTCCACTGCCTTCACCTACTTCTACCTTTTGGAAACAAGTCTAAAGCCCTTCTCCATGGTCTCACATAGACCAAGTCCTTATCTAGACCAAAAATTCCCAATTCCTTAAATTGATTTTCATATGGTATCATATCTAGTTGTTCACCATCCTATGGTTATTCTCCTCTGGAAAAACACCAGAGACCTTCAGAAATGAGTTTGATATTCCAGATATCTTCTGAACAAGTCAGAAACTTTTTCCTCCCTTGATCTGTATATTCTATCATCATCATCATCACCACCATCAATTATCTTTATAATCATTGTGTGGGTATATGTGTGCATGTGTGTTTGATTCAGATCTGTAATTTTATTGGTATAAGGAATTTCAGTGAAGAAACTCTTTCTCCCAATTCTGATCAGTAACTTTTTTGCAACTTAAAGTCCCAGAGAGTTGCCTAGTAAACTGTGGTTAAATGATATGCCCAGGGTCACAAAGCCACTGTACATTAGAGCTGAGAGTTGAATCCCGGACTTCTTGACGTCAAATCCAGCCCTTTATAATCATACCATGCTGCCTTATCATTGTCATCATTATTGTCAACACCATCACCACTATCGCTGTCATCATCATCAATCAAGGAACCTAAGGCTGTGTTGGTTTTTCTTTGGATATCATAATATTGACTGATATTTCACTTACAGTCCCCTTAAACCCTGTATCTTTCCTCATGATCTCTTATATTGCCATGCCTTCTCCATCTTGGGATTTCATGTTTATTCCTATTAAAAGTTGACCTTTCTAAATCTGGCTTATTGTTTTATCATGTTGAAATCTTCTTGGATTGTATCTCTGTCACTTGAACATTACCTATTCCTCCTAGCTTCTGGCAGTCTACAAATATGATAATCATGACATCCTTCTTGTAGTTCAAGTCTTTGATAAAAAAAAATGTTGAACAACACAGGATCAAGGGAAGATCTTTGACACATTCTCCTAGGCCCTTCCTCCAACTTAACATCAACACATTAACAACTACTTGTTGGAGCCTGCAATTTAACCAGTTCCAATGGTATTATTATATAATAAATAATAATAATAACTTCTTTGAGGCCCAACCCATCATCTGTCCTGGGGGGGAAGAGTGAGTGACAAAGCAAAGAAATACCAGTAAAAAGATACACAGTAGAGACCACTCTGTATTCTCTTAATCCACCACAGTTTCTATGAGAAGGCCTGAGAGATACCTTGAGAATTTTACCAATTGGACTCTGATTTGGCTAGCATACCAACCACGGTAATGAAATTAACAATTAGATTGGGCTGGTTCTACTTGAAACTATTGTGATAATCAATTTGATATGGAAACTGGTGGATCAAGTGACTGTCTTTTTTTCTGTCATAAGATACATGGTATAGGATACATTGGAAACAAATCAGAAATACAAGTACTTTACTTATTGGAAATACTTCAGTGCAGAAGTCATTGACCATTAAATTGGGCAAATCACATGTGCATAAAATGGACCTGAAGATATGAATACTTATTATGCTTCTATGTTAAATCATAACAAAATTAGAAATATTTTAAAAACCAATTATAAGCAAGATCTTTACATTACTATTGCCAATGATATTCTCACCTCCAAGTTACATAATAAGCTATTGCCAATCAATTCAAGGCAAGAAATGAAGTATGAAATAACTTCATTTCTAAGAACAAATTAAATAAATCATGAATAGAAATTAATGATTATTTAAATTTGAAGAGGTTTCACTAAAGAACCTGAAGGTAAAGAAGATCTATATAATGCAAACTCTTGGATGGCAAAAATAACTTTAATGTCTTAAAAAGGAGATGGGCATACTTTAAATGGAATTTGAAGAAACCTTTTTTGAGTGTGAAGGCACAAATTCAACTAATAGATCTACTGAGTGATTTTTAAAAGCTGGTATTTGTTATAACCTTTATTAAAGAAGGTCATGTCCACAATACTTGACAGAGTACAAAATATTTAGTGCTGTTCACAACGGAGAAGGTAAATGGGAAGTACCTAGGAATATCCCTAAGGGTAGGTATCAAATATCACTATGGCTGAAGCAGTTTCAATTTATCACAGTTGTGGAATTGTGGACAAATATTAGAAGAGTACATAGGTATCTTAATGGCATGTGCAGTAGAAAACTTGGACACTAGCTATTTTTAAAAGCAATAAAAATTGAAATACACACAATGGGATTCAGAAAACAAAAGTAAGACAAATTTTTTTGATACTTAGTTGACAATTGAAAGCAAAGGTCTGAAAGTTAAGACAATGCAAGGAATCAAAGCAGCATGAAATTAAAAATAAATGATTAAGTATCCATCCAAAATTATAATGTGAGAAGCATAGAAATTAGAGGGGAGAGTGAAACTCTGATTAAGGAGGAAGTGGAAAATTTCTAGTTGCCTCCATTTTCAAAAGAAGTCAAAGCAAGGAAAGTACAAGCTGGATCAAACAAAAACTAGGAAGCTTGCATACCATTAATGAATGTCCAAATAATTACCTCAAAGAAAATAACTGAAATTCTAATTTCTCTGCAAAGTTGATAAGCAGCAGGTCCAGATGATAACTTTTATTAAAGCTTCCATTGCCTCACAGTGATGAAAGACTAGCATAGCATCTTACCTCTCTGATGTAAGCCTGATCCTATTTTTCTTTTTTTTTCTTTTTTTTTTTTTTTAAACCCTTATACTTCGGTGTATTGTCTCATAGGTGGAAGATTGGTAAGGGTGGGCAATGGGGGTCAAGTGACTTGCCCAGGGTCACACAGCTGGGAAGTGGCTGAGGCCAGGTTTGAACCTAGGACCTCCTGTCTCTAGGCCTGACTCTCACTCCACTGAGCTACCCAGCTGCCCCCCTGATCCTATTTTTCTTAACAAAAGGCTTAACTACCTGTGACCCTATCAAATCTAGGCCAATTGTTTGTGAACTTTATACCAGTATTCTTAGTTTGTATTGCTCTAAAACCTCCCAAGAAAAACAATTAAACTAAATTAAAGACACAAAACATAAAACATTGTTTGAAGAGCAAAAAGAGCGTGTCAGGAAGTCTTACGGGAGTTAAAGGATATAATTATTGATTTGATGATAATTGAACAAGCCACTCCAAAATGAGCTAACATTTATACAAACTTAACGTGCAAAGTTTTTGACTTAGTTCTGCACTCATGGCTCAGTGATGTATTGAAATTCTGCAAAAACATTCCAAGCTTAGTAAGAATGCTAAAATAGTTAATGTCCACATAGAACAGTATTTTTTATTTAAAATATTCCATCAATATAATATTATCAAAAACAATTTATAAAAAGCATGGTATCTCCCAAAAAGGTAGATAAACCTGTTATGGTTCTATCTAGCTTTAAATACATTATCATAACTCCTGAAGAGAAATGAATTTTACTTTCAAGTCAAAGAAGGAGTCACACCAAAGCATCATATTAATCACTTGATGTACACTGAAGACATCAAACTATATTGCTTCACTGAAAAGCAGATTAAACACCTAATGAATCTTGTGGAAACTCTTAAAAATCATATCAAAATGTTATTTGGGCTTGATAAGTATAAAATGCCAAATGTGAGTCAAGGAAAAATAGAGACTGAAGGCTTTGATCTTGAATCTGGATGTCAAAATGAGTCGATGGATGATACTTATAAATATCTGAGTCTTCTCTAGGCAAGATGAATGAAGCATAAGCCTATCAAAGTGAAGATTACCCTCTCTTTTTGAGAACCAGGTTTACACATCACTGCCACTCCCGGGAGTCTCCTTGTCATGACTCCATTCCCTGGACGGCTTCATCCTGCTAGAACTTTGGATTCTACTCTTGGTTCCCTTTGCTTTCATAGGTCAGTCTTTCACATCACTGCTACTTTCTTTAGCTTCCTCAACATTCCCTCTTCTTGTACCATCTCTCCCTATTCACCTCTCTGCTATTTAGTACCATTTTATGTGTTTTCTTCCTCCATTAGAATATAAGCTCTTTGGGGGCAGGGACTGCTTATTTGTATCTTCAGTGATTAACACAATGCCTATCACGCATAGTAAGCATTTAAATATAATGTTTAGTGTCTCTCTCTCTCTCTCTCTCTCTCTCTCTCTCTCTTTCTCTCTCTCTCCTCACTTTTTCTCTCTTCCCCTTTCCTCTCTCTCCCTCCCCACCATCTTCCCTCCTCCTCTCTCTGCTTGAGTATGTAGGAGACTCATTGGCATCTTGAAGTCAACGTTTAAAAGGAAGAATATATTTAATCTAGTTAACACTTGTGGAATGCCAGTTATAACATGTACTTTTGGGAAATAAAATGGACAACAATGAATCTAGCAGGTGTCCAAATTAAAACTCAAACAATGTTAATGAATCTGGAGTTGTCCAACTGATACTTTCATTGAGTCGATAGTAAAAGAGTTCCAATATTCATATTTATTTATAAAAATCAGTTATTTTATCTACTTGTACAAGTCTGCAGAACATTAAACATAAAAGAATGATAACAGGATAGTGACAATAACAATAATGATAGCAACTATTTCTGCAGTGTTTTAAAGTTTAAAAAGTACTTTACCTTTCTTCCCTCATTTGATCCTTACTACAATGCTATAGCAAAAAGAAGGTGCTATTGTGATTCCTGTTTGACAGTTGAAGAAATTGATGCTGTGAGAGTTTGGCTTGCCCAATCACATAGTTATAAAGGTCTAAGGCAAAATTCGGATTTAGTTCTTCTTTACTTTATCTACTCTGCCACTTTTCCCAAATAGTTTCTATTTAAAAACTATCAAAAAGATGTGAAAAAATGAGATAACAGTGATAATAACAATTTAATAATAATATAATTTTATGTAACATTTAAAGGATTGCAAAGTACTTTACATATACCATCTTCTTTCATCTAGTTAGTATCTTGCCATCTTTGTCAAGTTATTTTCAAAATCCAGGTATGCAGTGTTTATGGTGATTCCCTGTTTTATCTACCTGCTAATTCTGTCAAAAATGGAAATGAGACAGGGGGCAGCTGGGTAGCTCAGTGGATTGAGAGCCAGGCCTAGAGACGGGAGGTCCTAGGTTCAAATCCGGCCTCAGACACTTCCCAGCTGTGTGACCCTGGGCAAGTCACTTGACCCCCATTGCCTACCCTTACCAATCTTCCACCTATAAGTCAATACACAGAAGTTAAGGGTTTAAAATTAAGAAAAAAAATGGAAATGAGGCTCATTTTGCATGGTCCATACTTGAAGAAGCTTTGCTTTTTTTTAGCAATCGCTATTTCTCTTTTTATGCTTGTAAATCATTTCTTTAATAACAGTCTCTGGTATTATTAAAAATAACAACAGTCCATTGGCTCCTACACACTCTTCAGGCTTGGGATACAATGACCCACTCGGCCCTCATCTTACTGAAGTTCTATGGCACATGGTTGCAATCACCTACATTTCTTGTGTGTGGTTATAAAAAGAAGCATACCCAAGATAATGTCTAAGTTTATCTGCTTAGAGAAGCCTGGAATAGCCTGTTTTCTAAGCATTCCAGTGCAGAGCTCTGGAGAAGACTGGAGCTGAGGAGTGACAATGGAGACAAGAATGTGGCTGTGGTGCCTTATGATGTTACAGCTAGAAGGGATCTCAGAGATTATCTAGTCCAATCGCCTCATTTTACATAGCAGGAAACTGAGGCCCAGCTAAAGGACCTTTCCATGAGGTGGTTGAAGAGCAAGGACTCAAATATTAGTCCCTTAAATACTAGCTTGTGGTTATTCTACTTATTAGTTAAAAACATGTGCTTCCCCCCTCTAAGCCCCCATCATATTTTCTGTAGCCTTTGTCCATTGCTTCTAATTCTATGGACTTGACTTCTACATTGGAGGAAGAGAAGCATCTCTTGATGGCTTATGGTGGAAGGAACATTGAGACTTCAGGAGACAAGGAAAACAGTTCCATCTATTTGAGCATAAAAGAGGGAGAGGAAGAGCACTGGAGTTACAGAAACTAGGTTCAAATCCCATCTTTCCTGTTTGCTACCTCTGTGTCCTTTACCAAATCATTTCCCCTCTCTGGGCTTCAGTCTCCCTATATATAAAATGAAGCCCTTAACTTAGGAATTTTAAGATTCTTTACAATTCGAAATCTTAGGAAATCTATGAATTGTCATTGCCAGGGGTATAGACATGCCAGGCCCCACCTAGGCTGCTTAACTGTGGATTATGAGACTGGCAGGGCTACAGTGATATAAAACACGCACACACACACTCCACACACCCACTTTACTGTGTTTCTCACAATAAACAAACTGACACACTCCTGTGTTGTAATGGGGGGATTTCTTCAGCATATTTACTGTTTACACAGCATCTGGGAGATAACAACTTTTATGGGAGGGATTTTAATTAGCACTGTGTATAAAAGCAGCAGAGTTAATATGGGTGAAATTTGCCGGTGCACTGGCTTCCATAAAAGGCATCTGGTAGAGAGTCATGGTCATTTCTATCACCCTGTTGTTGGCATCAATCTGTAGACACAGTAGTCACTGTGCTGTAATTGTACAAAGAGGTTGTAAAGTACAGTTATTGTGCCTAATAGTGACAGCCATCATTGTCATTAGATGGTATGTTATTTATATTCTCATGGGGATCCCAAAGCTCCTTCCAATAGTGGGAGTAATATCCTTATTTGGTGGATGTGAAAGTGAAGTAATACATTGGAAAAGTTGGGGTGGTACCTCTTGGAGGGAACAAATTTGAAATATTTAACTTAGAATTTGCTACTACTACTATAATTTCTTGGCAACTGGCAATTCAGTTGTATTAATAGTAGTATACCATGGGCATTTTGCACATCTCTCATTTATCTGTATCTATCATCTACCTATCTATCCGTCTGTCTGTCTATCTGTATTCCAATAAAGGACTTGAAGATTTTCACCCCAGACCCAGATAGGCTAGTAGGAATGTATGAAATGACAAGATAATAGGATCCTTGGCTTAGAGCTAGAAGGGACCTTAGACACCACTGGGTCATTTTATATGTGAGGAAATTGAGTCATGGAGAGGCTAAGTAATTTGGTTAGGATCATTGACTAGTCTGATGCAACATTTGAATATGAATCTTTATACCTTCAAGTCCAATTGGTCTTCATTATGATGATTTTTTTCTCACATAAGGGAAGACTTATGGCCCAGTATAAAACACTGAAGGGAGACAGCAACATGGAGGAAGGGGCAGTAAGGGATGAATTAAAACAGGAAGGTCGTCAGAACCTTAGGCAAGATGATCTTTAGGCTAGGCCAGGAGGATGAAGGAGTGTCAGTGATAGTCTACTTCATTCTTCTCAGTCTCTTTCTCTCTCTCTCTCTCTATCTCTCTGTCTCTCTCTCTCTCTCTCTCTCTCTCTCTCTCTCTCTCTCTCTCTCTGTCTCTGTCTCTCTCTGTCTCTCTCTGTCTGTCTCTCTCTCTCTCTCTCTCTCTCACACACACACACACACACACACACACACTTACCTATTTTGTATAGGTAGGTCCCAATTGATACAAATAATGAAGTTTACAAAGTGATTGCATTATTTGAATTCATGTTGCACATTTTGATTGGGCTGGAACCAATTACCATATTTTATACAATTATAACTTTGAATAGGGTGAATTTGAATACATAAGTGGATAGATAGAAAGTCAGATGGGCAGAGAAAGAGATAGAAAGTAAGGAGAGAGAGAGGAGAGAGAGAGGAGAGAGAGAGAGAGAGAGAGAGAGAGAGAGAGAGAGAGAGAGAGAGAGAGAGAGAGAGAGAGACATAGTGGAAGAAGAAGAGAGGGTCTAGGATAGAACCTTGGGAAACGCTCATAGTTAAGAAGAATGATATGGATGCAGAGCCAGCAGAGGAGACTGAGAAGGAGGAATAAGACAAATAGGAGGTATGTTAGGAAAATCAGAGTTACAAAAACCCAGAAAGGAGAGACTATTTAGAAGAAGATGACTGATGGTATCAAATGGAGCAGAGAGGTTAAGGATGAGGACTAAGAAAAGACCACCAGATTTGGCATTTAAGAGATCATTGATAACTTTGAAGATAGCAGCTTCAAAAGAAAGATAAGGTCAGAAGCTAGATTATCAAGGGTTAAGGAATGGTGGAAAGGAAGTAGAGGCAGTTAATGTAGATAGCTTTTTCTAGGTGATTGGTTAAGAAAGGGAGGAAAGATATAGAATATATAGAAAGATAGCTTGAGAGGACAGTATGATCTTGTAAAGTTTGGGGAGGGGGTTGAATCTAATCCCTTCATCTGACAGATAAGGATACTGAGGCACAAAGTGGATAGTGTCTTTCCTAGGGTCAAATAGCTAATAAGTGTCAGAGGTGGAATGTGAACCCACATCTTTCTGACTCCATATCCAACACTGTATCCCCCAGAGAGCCAGGATTTGAACACAGATCCTCTGATGCCAAATCTAGTGGTTTTCTACTCCACCAAGCTACTATCAGTTATTGACTTGTCTCTCTTTATCTATCTCATATCTTATATTTGTTAGAGGATCTTAATACTTACAATAGCCCTGTGAGTTAGGAGGAAAAGGTATATAGTGCCCATTTTGTAGAAGAGGACATTGAGGCCTTTGGAGATGAAATGATTTACTCAAAGGTCTCATAAAGAATGAACGGCAAGAACCTAGATCTAACTCCAGTTTTCCTGGCTCCCAGTACAGTGCTTTTGCCACTGAATCAGGCTGCTTGTTCCCAGACACATTTTCCCCCCTTTATTCCTTTGTCACCACAAGCTACAGTTTTCATATTAATAGCTGGATGGGGCACGTCGTCAGCTGTACATCCCTTTTCAAGGGATGACTCAAGACACCAAAATAGATGTGTCGGCCTTTTTGGTGCTGCACTCCTAGTGGTGCGTGTGTACACTTGAGTGCACACAATGGTGGGGAATTACAGAGCCATATGGCTTGTTGAAGGGCTGCCATGGTCACTCCTTCACTGTCCCTGGAAAAATAATAATCTTAGACTATGGTATCTGCATTGTGTTCTACCTGGCTTGGTCAAAAGGCTGCAGGAATCATTCTCCAAAGTTCTTATGAGAACTGTGGAGCATGCTTAGTGATGTGGCTCTGAAAGGTATTAGGGCAGCCTTACTAGGAGATGGAGAATAATTATTGTGACCATATTTTCTGAAGCAAATACCAGGGGTCATGGCCTAATAGAGGTCTCATTAATAACATGAAAACCTTGTTAAGAGTATACCAATTTGGGGTTGATAGGTAGCACAGGATATATAGTGCCAGGCCTGGAGTCAGGAGGAACTGGGTTCAATTCTGGTTTCAGACACTTTTAAAGAAAAACAGCCAGGCCAATCACATTTTCATTCTTCTTCAGATTGTACTTATGGTTCCATGGAACTTTGTCTACTATGCCCCTGAACCTGGCGCCTTCACATCTTTCTCTTCTTTCCCTTTTCAGCTTCCTTTTAAGTGTTGTCTTTCCCCCATTAAAATGTAAGCTCTACGAGGGCAGGAATTGTCTTTCTGTTTGCATTTATAGTTCCAGAATTTAGCACAGTGCCTGACATACAGTAAGCACTTAATAAATGTTTGTTGCCTACCCACTTGAGTAGATAAGATAAAGCATATACAGCTACAAGGCAAAATATGCTAGGTACTGTAAGAGTAATATAAATTTCTAAGAGTTCAGATACAGGAAAAACAATTTCTGGAGAGGATTATCAAGCAAGGCTTTTCATAAAAACTCAATTGGAGGGGGCAGCTGGGTAGCTCAGTGGATTGAGAGTCAGGCCTAGAGATGGGAGGTTCTAGGTTCAAATCTGGCCTCAGACACTTCCCAGCTGTGTGTCCCTGGGCAAGTCACTTGACCCCCATTGCCCACCCTTACCACTCTTCTGCCTTTTTGACTCCAAGATGGAAGGTAAGGGTTTTAACAAAAAAAAACTCAATTGGAAAGGGTCTCCTCAGAAGTCATCTTGTCCATCTCATAACTGAATAGGAGCTTCATTTATAATATCCCCATCCATCCTTGCTTGAACACCTCCATCAATAGGGCTCTCACTGTCTCCTTAAGCAGAGCATTCTATTTTGAGACATTTCAAATTATTAAGAATAATTCTTTATTCATGGAGAAGGATACATGGATAGATAGAATTTGACTGGCAGCTACAGGGACCTTAGATCAAAGTTATATAAATGGGAGTGAGACTGCTATGTTGGAGGAATGGCAAGGAGATCAGCCTCCCTGGAAGTAGATGATTTATTGGTGGGAATAGTGTAAAATAAAGGTGGCCAGATTTTTATTTCATTGGATAATCATTTAAAGCTTTGGAAGGGACCTTGAAAGCCTTCTAAGTCATTCCCCTCATTCATAGACATAGAAACAAGCCCAGTGATTTGAAATGACTTACCTGAGGTCTCACAGGAGATTAAGTCTCAGAGTCAAGATTTGATTTGGGGTCCTTTGGTTGTAACTCTGATGACCTTAAGAAGATTACAGAATGTTCTGCCTAAAAAAACATCTTAAGAGGAAGAATGTGTAGTCAGAGAAGATCATGAAGGAAATCTATAGACTGGTTATTGGAATGAGGCATCTGAAGAATTTCAAAGAAATGAAAAAGACTAGAACTTTTTTTGTTTGGAGACACGAAGGCTGGGAGCAACCCAATACGTGAAGGGTTCTTCTACAATATACAGTGCTTAGCTGTTGCTCAGCTCCATGAAATTTTTTTCTAAGTTTCTTCCTAATTGTGGATGTCTGATTCTGTGGTTAGTACGGATTTTATTTTCTTTCCACTATAGCATGCTGTCTGCTTATGGCATGTTGGCCTAGTCTAGTGAGAAGAACTTGAGGCCAGGAGTTACGTGGCATTGCTTATAGTCAGTGATACGCAAGTAAATGTTTTTACAACAGTCTCTTTGGGTGCAAAAATGTATACACAACATACTTTCAAGTTTAATTAACATTAGCAGCATTTTCTGCATCATTTTTTGAAGTCTAGGCAATCAATACAATATTTTTTAGGGTTTGTTGATTTCCAAGCTGTAAATATACTGAAAATGTTTAAATGCTCTTTCTTGAGCTAATTCAAGCTGGCTCCATCATGCACCTCGTTAGAGTCTTCCAATAACTTTCTGTGTGACTCTAAGCAAGTTATCAGACCTCTCTGGGGGTACCAGTTACTTCTTTAGTATGGTGGGCTTAATAATGTCTGCTATGCCGGCTTTGTTTTTGTTATTGAGGTGAGAGGGAAGAAATGAATAAAGGTAAAGGGCAGATGTGATAATGTATGTGAAAGTACTTAAAATAATAAGCCCTTCCCTTCATACAAAGAAGCAAGCTGGGGGTGCAAAGGACAGAAGAATGGATTTGGAATCAAGTTATTTCTGTCAGGATTCTAGTTGATACTTAACTGCTCATGTGATCTCAGCCTAAGCAAGTATTTTCTTTGGTTCTCAATTTCTTCCTTTTGTAAGACAGGGGTGGGTGGGTAGGAAGATCACGTCCAATTGGAGATCTATGATCCTCTAAAGTGCATTCAACTTTTTCAGTCTTCCTTGCTCCCTGGAAATACCACAGAGTTTTATTTTTTTTTATTTTTTTTATTTTTGAAACCTTTACCTTCCGTCTTGGAGTCAATACCGTGTATTGGCTCCAAGGCAGAAGAGTGGTAAGGGTAGGCAATGGGGGTCAAGTGACTTGCCCAGAGTCACACAGCTGGGAAGTGTCTGAGGCCGGCTTTGAACCTAGGACCTCCCGTCTCTAGGCCTGGCTCTCAATCCACTGAGCTACCCAGCTGCCCCCGTATACCGCAGAGTTTTATGAGAAGATCATGCAGTCAGATTACTCTGTATTTACCTCATATCCACTTTGTGAAGGATGCCCTCATTCTTCACGCTGGGCAACTAATTAGTCATCATGGCTAGTGAACTTTGAAAAAGTCTGGTTTAGGTCGCATGTACGGAGGGCTTCAGTTGATGGATAGAAAACTGGATGATCTGTCCATGAAGATTTGATTCTGTGTGATGGAAAAAACATTTCCTACTCTCTTCTGTTGCTGTTAGGTAGTGAAGTGGATAGAGCATTCATCTTGGAGCTAAGGGAAACCTGAGTTCAAATTTAGCCTCAGACATTTACTAGCTCTGTGACCCTGGGCAAACCATTTAACCTTGCCTGTCTCAGTTTCCTCAACTGTAAAATGAGGATAATAATAACACTTACCTCCCAGGGCTATCATGAGAAGCAAATGAGATGTTTGTAAAGTGCCTGCTACACAGTAGGCACTTAGTAGAGGTTTGTTCCCCTCTACCCTGCAGGACTCAGGACTCAGTACTTCCTAAGGGAGAAAATTTTGGTGCATCAGAAGCACCCATCCCCTTTTGCAGCCCATCTGACCTAATTTATAGCTCCTCATTTTAGGAAATGTTGGGATTTGGGTGGGGGAGTGGGTGGCATACATTATGGTTTGGAGCATTTAAAGATAAAATCCCCCTTGTTTTGAGTCATCCTTGCTCTCCTGCTGCATAAATTAGAGCAGGACTTAACAGAGAACATAAAAAGGGTCTCAGTAAATTGGAAAACCCAGAGAATATTCCTTATTTGTTTTTTTCTTAGATCTTTATATTCCTGCTGCATATATTTGTGGAGAGGGTTGTGAATTTTTATACCTGACCTTTGTAGACATAAAACCATCCTATTATCATATACCTGTCAAAAGAAGGATGAGAATCATAGTAATATTCTTTACCTTTTATGCTTAAAAAAAGAGAGAGAGAAAGAGAGAGGAAAAATTATTAGCGTTTTTCCAACCTGAAGATAAAACCCAACCCCAGCCAAAGCTTCATTCTCTCCCCAGTGTTTGGGTTACCATATTCTCTCAAGTTCCAATATTAGGAGCTCCCTTCTGGATTCTCACTCCCACCCACATCAAGCGTCTCGGGTGCAGAGGGAGAACACAGTGTGGGGGAGCAGGAGGTGCCTTCTGGTGGAGGGGTTTTCTAGTTGTGGGCTAGATAGAATCTGGAATGCTACAGAAGGGGCTCATCAAAAGGCATCACTAGGTGATGATTTGGGTGCCTCAAATTGAAGACAACGGGAGACCCTGCCCCTCAATTATTCTTCCTACACACTCCTCTTTCTGGCTGTAAACTATGTTTGGTAGCGAAGCTGCATGAAGTCACTGAATAATAAAGCTGGAAGGAACTTTCAAGATCATCTAATCAAAACCCCTCATTTTACGGAGGGTGAAACTGAGGCCCAGAGAAGGGAAATGACTTGCTTAAGTCATGTCATTGTTGTTCAGTCAAATCTGACTCCTCATGACCCCACAGGTTCATCCACGAGGTTTTCTTGGCAAAGATATTAGAGTGGTTTGTCATTTCTGTAAAATGTGTCTCCATTTTACAGAAGAAAAACTGAGGCATTGTCCAGGCATACATATCTAGTAAATGTCTGAGGCCAGATTTGAACCAAATCTTCCAGCTTCTAGGCCTTCCAGACTGAGCCACTTAGTTGCTCACCTAAGGTCACATAGCAAATGTTATTCCTGCATCTGCCCGTCTGAGCTGAGCTTAGTTTTCAGTGGGTGATTTGGAGATTATTGTGGAAATGAGAGATTTACTGCAGCCCTCAAGCAGGTGTGGTACTCTGTTCTCTCCTGCTGTCTCTACCCAATCCCTTGGGCTTCTGCCTTCCATTTTTTAGGTGCTTTTAATGACCTGACTTTTGTGCAAAGCCATTAGTTTTTTCCAAGGTGATTTCACATATATTTTCTTGCATTTGATCCAAGAGCATCATAGTGAAAAGAGGAAGGGCACAAATTATTCTCCCATATTTTATAGATGAGAACAGGGACAATGCATTCAGCAAATTGGTGGCAGAGTCTGGGCTAGATTATACTGTTCAGATTATTCTGTATTTTCCTTCTTGTTTCATATTTACTTCTCTACCTATGTGTTGTTTTCCCCAACAGAATGCTAGTTTCTTGTGGGTGGGGACTATTTCATTTTGGCCTTTGTGTCTCCACCTCCCAATCCAGGATTTTGGTGGCAGTGTGGCACAATTTTCCAGGGAAGAAAATTCTGGTGCATCAGAATTATCCATTCCACTTTTCATTCCATCTGTACTAAATTAAAGCTTTTCATTTAGGAGATGTTGGAATTTGGGTTGGGGATCATTAGTCATGGAGTCAAAAGCTGGGAGTTCAATTCCCACTTCTGGCATGACTTTTGTCATATTGGGCAAATTTAATCTCCTCCAGCCTCAGTTTCTTCATCTGTAAAATGAGGGGGGTTGACTAGATAATCCATTTTAGCTCTAGGTCTAAAATCCCATAATGATCCTGGGGTCTTATTTATGAGGCACTTAAGTACTAGCTAAATTAAATGAAAGATGCAGGGCTCTGAAACCCTCTGAGTCACCAGCTACCTTGGAATGAATCATCATACATCTCTGTCCGTGGTTCTGTCTGCTTTCTGCAGGTATACTGGCACAATTCATGGGATAGTGCTTCTGATGCTTTTGAGTTCTCTGAGATGCTCTCTTCAAGCCATCTGGTCTTATCAGCAGGGGGCCTGGTCCTCAGGGTGTTCCCTTTAATTAGAATATAGGGGTTGGTCCAGTCGGGTAATTAAATACCCTGTGAACTACTTGGAAAGCCTTATGGCTTCCACCCTACTATTTGAATGCTGTTCTAGTCAGGGAAGAGATCTTTCTCCTTTCCTCTTCATTTTCCTTTTCGTTTCCTTCTTATTCCTTTTTCTACCTTTTCTGCCATCATAGGATCAAAGCTCTAGAGTTGGAAGAGATTCTGGAAGTCTCCTCATTTAACAAATGAGGAAACTTGGGCCCAGAGAGGTCAATGGGTTTCCAACTAGTCACACAACTAGTGAATGACTGAACTGGGATTTGAAGTGAGGTTCTGTGGAGTCTGTTGGTTCAGCGTTCTTTTCACTGCACCATGAAATCTCTTCTCCTTTTTCAATTCTGACTCTTTTTCTCTTCTTCCTCTTAGAACAGAGAATACCAAAGAGGAAGGTTTTATTCGAATATTTTATTCTGCAACTCTAAAATACACTTATTATGTATTGTTTTTATGTATTACAGTCATTATATAATTATCAGGAAGTTATGTATTATACTTATTATGTACTGTAGTTACCTAAGTTGGTGATTTAACACATCTATGAGAGTAGAAAGCTCCACGAGGTCAGGAATCCTCTTTCACACACTATGTATCCTTGCTTCACTTTCACTCAAGCTAGCATAATATTCTGCAAAGTAATTTTGTGTTTATTTCCAAATCTGTTAAAAAATGTAATGTTAATTCCTAATTATCTATGCTAATGAGGAAAAGGAAGGTAATAAGCTTCTATCTAGCACCTACTATGTGCCAAGCACTGTCCTAAGCACTTTACAAGTACAGTCTCATGTTATTATTCCTATTTTACAATTGAGGAAATTGAGGCAGAGGCTAAGTGACTTGCCCAGGGCCACACAGCAAATAAATGTAAGTGCTAGTAAGAAGTCAAATTTGAATTCAGGTCTTCCTGACTCCAGGTGCAGTGTTCTGTCCACTGTACCACCTATCAATGTAGAAGAAAACAAGGGTAGATAATAGAGAACAGAGGCTCATTAGAAGTACATATATGCACCTACATATGTATCCATATACCCTAAGACTCTTCTCTCCCTGACCAATTCTGATTGTAATTTGTAGCCTGAATATCGTCTGGCAGATAGGTAGGACTTTTGACCACCACCAGCAATCCACTTGGCTTCTCTCTCTCTCTTATTCTCAATCTCTCTTTCTATTTGCTTGTTTGTTCTTTTAGTTATTTATTCATCTATCTCTGTCTATTGGTCTATAGCCTTCTATCTATTCATGAATAATTATGAGTTGATTGTCTGGATTACCTGAAACTCTCCCAGTCTAGCTATTACTTTGTGTCCTCCCCCCTTCCCCCCCCCCTGAATCCTAGAGTTTTGGATCCAGAAACTCAAGGGACTATCTGACTCAACCCCACTTCCCTCACTGCACCTCCCATATCCCCTATTTCCTCATGGTAAATAACTAGATTTATTTTATTCATCGGGGCTAGATTTATTTTTTGATTGTCTAGATTTAAGAAAATGATGGAGAAAATGTTAATAATGCAGATCAAACTTTAGAGTGTTTTGTGAATGCGCTTCACTCCCCCCTCCCCCACCCAGGAGCCAATTGTTAAATATTTGCCAGCACAGAAAGTGAATTGTGCCTTCACAAACACATTTGCAGAACCAAAGGCTTGCCTTAAGTCACCAATCAACTTTAGGAAAACAGATACACTGAGGTGAGAATCATGACATGTTTTCCAGTATATCTCTGGCTCTATAATATCAGATTGGGTACAAGACCAGTCAACACTTTCATCTGTAAGGGACTTTATTTCCTTTATTTCCTCTCCCCCCCCCCCGCCCCCACACACACTTCTTCCCCTTTCCCTTCTTTGTCTTTTCTCCTTCTGTGAAATCAGGGACATTTTGATATTTTCAGATAGTTAATTTTACCTTTTCCTCAGTCTTTAGCTGAATACTCTGCACAGAGTAGGTACCTTAATAAATGTCTATTGAATTTTAATTTTATAGGGTTTTGCTCTCCTATCTTCTTATTGTTTTCTAATATTCTTCCTTGTCCTCTTCTGGTAGGTCTTCTGCAAAGCTTTCACCTTTAAACAAAGGACTTACAAAAGAAACTTACCCTCAGATACTCCCCAGCTATGTGACTCTAGAAAAGTCACTTAACTCCTATTGCCTAACACTTATTGATCTTCTGCTTTGGAACCAATGCTTAGTATCAATTCTAAGATGGAAGTGTTAACTTGGAAATAAATACAAAGCTTCCAAGTAATTAGAAAACTTACTCTTTAATCTAGAAAAAGGGATAAACTCAGTAATCTGGCCACCACACAGGACCAAAGATTCTGGGAACCGTATCCCTGGGAGAAGACACCATACTAGATGCCAACTCTGAAGAGATACTGAACCTGAGAGTCTCTTATATTCTTTTGGGAAGCTTACAAAGACTAACCACAAACAGGTGTGTAGACCTCCTAACATGCAGCAGCTATGGCATTAGAGAATGGTCAGCTGTAACAAATTAAATACAAGGGTCAAACTCAGGAGCTGGGCTTCAAGCCTCCAAAACAAAAAGGTGCTTAACATTCAAATCAAAATAGGTGTGCTTAGTACTGGGGTTTCTCAAAAGTAAGGGTAAACTGAGTCATCCAGAAATCCATGTCGACAGAAGGTAAGGGTTAAAAAAACATGAGACCGCCTTAGGCACTGACCCTTCTTTTGTATTGTAGTTATTGGTGTGTAACATCCCTTGTAGGGCTCTTAGCTCCTTGAAGATTTGACACATACACACACACTTCTAATTACATGTAAAAATGATTTTAAACTTTTTTTTTAATTTTGAGTTCCAAATTCTCCCTTTCTTTCCCTTCCTTTTCTCCCTACTTCTTGAGAAGGTAAGCAATTTGATATAGATTATTCATGTTCAGTCATGCAAAACATATTTCCATATTAGCCATGATGCAAAAGAGAACACAGGCCAAAAAAAAGCAAAATAAAAACCAGAAAACCTCAAGAAAAATAATGTTTTTTTAAAAAAGCATGCTTTGATTTGCATTCAGACTCCATCAATTCTTTCTCTGGAGGCAGATGGCATTTTTCATGGTTAAGGCCTTCAGAATTATATTTTTTGAGTATTTCTTTCTTTTTAAACCCTTACCTTCCATCTTAGAATCAATACTGAAGGCAGAAGAGTGGTAAGAATGGGGGTTAAGTGACTTGCCCAGGGTCACACAGCTAGGAAATGTCCAAGACAAGATTTGAACCTAGGACCTCCCATCTCTAGGTCTGGCTCTTAGTCCACTGAGCCACCTAATTGTCTCCTTCTTTTTGAGAATTGCTGAAAAAAGCAAAGTCTTTCACAGTTGATCCTTGTATGATATTGCTATTACTGTATACAATATTCTCTTGGTTCTGCTCACTTTACTTTGTATCAGTTCATGGAAGTCTTTCCAGGCTAGTCTGAAAGCATCTTGCTCATCATTTCTTATAGCACAGCAGTTTTCCATCACAATCAACTACCACAACTTGTTCAGCCATTCCCTAATTGATGGGTATCACCTTAATTTCCAATTCTTTGCTATCACAAAAAGTCTTAGCCCCTTGAAGATAGGAACTTCTTTCAGAACCCAGTAGAAGGCTGTTTACATCATAAGCACTTAGCAAATTCACAAATATTTGAATAAAATGAATGAATAAAAAATGAAAATAAAAGTTTTATTGATTGAACAGTTTCTTGGGGGAAGAGAAATAGAACTTTAAGCGCTATTCATGAATATTTTAGTGTTACTAGTTTTTTTTTTTTTTTTTTTTGGCCTAACATAACCTCCCAAAATGAATGGTAAGTTAGCTATAGAATAATAGCCTATCCTACTATTTGGTGTATATGTCTTATATACGTGTCAAGAAGAGGATACCAGATAGATTTTGTTTTTTTGTTGTAAAATGCCACATGCATTTAGGCCCTTAATAAAAGGCATTTGATGAAAATGATAAAATTGATTCCCAATAATAAAATCAGCTGGTACCTTAAGTAAAGAGAAGCGATAGAAGACCTCTTTGTCCAAGATTCCTTACTGGCCCCTATGATGGCCAAAATCCAGTGATGCTATAGAAAGAGTGCTGAATTCGAAGTCAAGGATGACGAATTTGAATCTTGCTTCTGCTACTTATTACTCATGTGACAAAGTGACTTAACCTTTATGGGCAGCAGTATACTGGTAAATGTTTAACAGCTGGCTCTCTGGTGGGGAGGAACATTTGCACAGAATACACTTGAAAATTTAATCTACATTATTGTCATTTTCTTTATTGTTTTCTTAAGTCTAGAAATCAGTGAAACACCAATTAAATGCTGATTTTTAGAATTTGTTCATATCAGAAGTATACCTGTGCATACACAAAATTAAGCAATCAGCTCTCACAAGTGGGAATAAGGTGGCTCCAGCACACCTCTGTTTATGTGCCTTATTTTCCTCACTTGCAAAGTGAGGGGAGTTGGATTAGATCAGTGGTCGCCAAACCTTTTTGGCCTACGGCCCCCTTTCCAGAAAAAATATTACTTAGCCCCCTGGGAATTAAAATTTTAAAAATTTTAATAGCAATTAATAGGAAAATGCACCTGTGGCCATCACTGCTTTCCTGGATCGTTGCAGCACCCACCAGGGGGTGGTGGTGCCCACTTTGGGAATTACTGGACTAGATAGTCTCTAAGGGTTCTTGTAGCTCAAACCCATGATTCTCTGACCCCTAGATAGTAAATAAAGATGAAGATGGATTCTGTTGGCCACAAGGCTAAAGGTGGTCTTCGTTGGACTGTGGAATGGATTGTCCTTGTGACACTTTCCATTTGTGGTTCTGCCCAAGTAGGCATGACCTTCAGTCATATGCTATCTCAGGGCAATCAGGCATATGTTCTGGTATTTTAATATCTCCCTTCCTATACTGTGGGGGGAACTCTGCAACCTCCCTGTCTCTCACCCCAGCTGGTGGGCATTTGCCATCTTCTCTCAGAAACCCATTCCAGAATTCTTCCTTCTGACACTGCACAGCTTACAATGGACCTGGTAGGCAGGGAGCTGATGCTCAGAGAGAGAGAGCCATCCTGACTATCTTCAGCCTTCCCAGGGTTCAGAAAATAAGCCTTCTGCAAAGCCTTCATTTGGTCAGGACTCAGCCCAGAAAGTTAAAAGATGCAATTCAATTTAAAGACCTTAGTGCATTACAATACATGGAAAAGCAGTTTAAGTTCAAAAATGGAGGGTATTTTTGTGATGACAAAGCCTAATTTTACCTCAATAATGCGAGTGGTTCTGTAATTCGACATAATTATATTAACTGGAAAAAATAGACTAGTCTTCAATAGATCGGACTAGATTATCTCTTCAGGCTTTGAAAGCTCTCTCTAATTCCCTTTACTCCAGCAGGATCTGCCTTGCAGCTTTAAGTCTAAATAATGACATCATGCCCTTGGTACTCCTATTATGACTTATTTGTTTTGCTCTGTGTTTTTTTTTAATACATACATACATAAAAAGGATGATAAGTTCTGGGGATTTTTTAAAAAAAAGATGAATTCTAACAGGTCCAGGAATTGAATTCAGGAGCACAACAAAAGAGGACCTGCAAGGTATTGGAAGTTTCCTGAATCCAGGATCCTTCATCATCAGCCTGACATTTTAACTCTCCTTTCTCTTTCTTTCAATCCTTCAGCACCATCCAGTACATATGCAAATGCTCCAGATAATGGGGAGGGGGTTTGCAATTTTAGAAGGGGACCGTAAATAATTAGAAACTTGCATTTTGCAACATCCGTAATTTTTCTTAAGTTTCATTTAAGTTCTTCCCCCCCCCCACCAAAAAAATATATGCCATAAATATGGCAAAGCATTACATTTAGAGACTGTTTGCAAAGGAGAAAAGCTCATATGCCCTGTTTTCTCGCCTAAGTAAGGTACTATAAAACTGTTTATAAAATGAAACTAATGAGATTTGGAGCACACTGTTACCTGATATTAAGCTGTTTTGATGAGTGAGGCAAATTGCTGTGGTTAACAAATGTAAAACCATCACTTTTATTGATACAGGTTTGTGTATGTGTGAAATTAATCAGAGCGTGGGCGATGATGAACAGTTTCTGTAGAATTCTGTCAAAGGTTAAGAGCTAGTTATTTTTAAGAATGACATGAATCTAGCAGAGACAGTGATTGCCTAAATGACCATTGTAATTACCAATTACTTCTTGAAGCAGAGAATATATTCACGGCGTGCAGTCCTCTAAATACAGACAGGCATTAGCCCATTTACGTACTAATGCACATAATTTAGCTCCTGAAAAGGGCAGATGGGAACACAATGAAAGATATAATAGATACTGCCTAATATCATTCCCTAAGAATATTGGATTCATCAAAGATGAATATTACTTTATGTCAGATTGTTTTTTTATAAACCAGTCAAAATATATTTCATCTCATTTTTGCACTCGGTATTATGGTGACAATATAAACAACACCTTTGTAATCAAAATTTGGTCAGCTGTGGAACTCGATGAACAGAGAATTTCCAGTATAATCAGGAAAGTTTCAGGCACCCTTTGTAAGCCAGTTTTTAACTCTTGCACCGAAACTTCCAGATGGGCCCCAGCTTACTTGGCTGATAGTCCAGGGGATGCCAGTGCAAGAAGCAAAGATGGCAGGGGCAGCAGAAAGGGAAAAGAGGAGTGGAGCCTTCGCCCACCTTCTCTTGGTTGTTGTGAGATCGAGTAAAATAATATTCACAAAAAGCTCGTAGCGCAGTGCCTGGCACACAGTAGGAGCGCTGAGAATCCTTTTTCCTCCCTCCCTCCCTTTTGGGAAGATGTATCCTTTGAAAAGATGTCTTCCTTCCTCTTGGCCCCCTTCCCCCTTGCCTGCTCCCTCTCCTCGGGGGTCTGGAAATTCAATCTACAGGTAAATCTTGGAGGAGAAACTCTCTGTCAACCCCCTGATTTTAATGCCATATTTGGATTGATGTAATGATAGCAGTGATCTTGTTTCCTAATGTTGCAGAATAAATGTAATAAAAGTAACAGAAATATTATTTAGTTAGTGCAGCTCTGCTGGTATAATGTAGTCACGCTTTCAGCAAAATGATGGAAAATATAAACATTTAATCAGCTCTTATTCACAAAAAAGCCTAAAAATTAATCATGTTTAAGTTCTGTGTCTTCAGGAAGCAATTCAGATGCTAAGCAATTCAGATTTTTTTTTTAATTTTTATTTTTCTCGCTTAAATTTTTTTTTTTTGGATGCACAACCACAGATAACCTAGTGCCGCTCTCAATTATGGTCTCCTTGGGAGAGTCGGAACTGATCGGTGCCTGCCAAAAGATGGTGACTCCAAGCTGTGGACCTGCTCTCTGTTTCCTTGGAGTGGATTTTCAGTCGTGTGCCTGATTTTTCTCCTTCCTGTTACCACACAAGGGCAGGAAGCTATACAATGAGAAATCAAAACAGAAACCCCACTTGCTCTGCAGCAAACTGGGCTACAGGTGTGGTTGGCTGTTGGGGTCAATTGAACAACAACAACAACAAAGGCAACGTGTTTCTCAAGGTTTTGACTCAGGGTGGCCCCTCTGTGAAGTGAAAATAATACTGGGGCTGGGGCTAGGTGATGGTAGATCTAAAGCTTTGTATTGGCAGGGATGGGGGAAGGAGGAAAAGGGAAGAAGGAAGGGAGAGAGACAGACAGAGACAGAGACAGACAAAGAGAGATACAGAGAAAGAGAGATGGATGGGGACAGGGAGGGAAAAGGAGAAGAAGGGAGGGAGGGAGGCAGGAAGAGGCAGAGACAGACAAAGACAAAGAGAGATGCAAAGTGAGAGAGAGAGATGGAGGGGGAGAAGGAGAAGGAGAGGAAGGGAGGGAAACAGAGACAGACAGAGACAAAGAGAGATATAGGGAGAGATGGATGGGGAGAGGGGGAAGGAGAAGAAGGGAGGGAGGGAGAGAGAGAGGAGAAAAGAAAGAAAAGTGAGAGGAAGAGGCAGAGATAGCCAAGGAGGGGAGGTGTAGAGAGCCCTTAGCAAGCATCCCTAGAATCAAGGACAGCAAGGTCAAACATTTAGAATTAGAAGGGACCTTACAAATCGTCTAGTTTGATCCCATCTTCTAGAGATGGGAAGTGATTTCACAAAGGTCACCCAGGTAGTAAGTAACCGAGGGAAGATTCAAGCCCAACTCCTCTGACCCTAACAGAAAATTCTTTCCAGGGCACAAAATCATTGCCTCTGGAGCCTATGAAAAGAATTTATTGTAATGATGGCTTACATTTACATAGTGCTTTATGGTTTCAAGCCACATCCAAAGTGGTTATCTCAGTCTGTCCTCTACAACAACTCCATAAAGTAGTCAGGGCGGGAGAACTGAGGTTTTGAGAGGCAGAAGTGACTTGACTAAGGTCACATGGTTAGTACATGACCTAGCTGGGAATTGAATCCAATACTTTTTATTGTTTTTTTAAATTCAAGGAAAGATTTAAAGCAAGAGACCTGGGATCCATTCCCACAGCAGCCACCTACTCAGCTTTATTTCCCAGCAGGTCTGTTTGTTCAGGGACAATGACATTAGCACTTGGAGAGTGACTATTACCTGTGGGAAAATGCCTCTGGAGCGTGATGCCTTCCAACCACTGCACTTACTGGCAGGAACAAATTGCTAATCTGCCCTGGCTAATGTGCCAAATTATAATGAGAGAAAATTATTTATTAACGTGATTATTTTAACTATATTCCAAGTCTGTGTAGCAAATTTCCAAATGGATTCACAAGTATGTTCCTTGACATTACTCTGAAACAGCGTGATATGGTGGAAGGGATACTGGCTTTGAGTCTGGGGACCCAAGCGTGAGTACAGGTACCCTGTGTGACCTTGGACAAATCACGTGTCCTTGCTGAGCTTTGACATTGCACTAAACGCATTTTAAGAAACTTCACAGCTCCGAAAGATATGAATGATATGAATGACTATCGGTGCAACCTTGGGCAAGTCACCAACCCCTTTCTGGGCCTTAGTTTCTCCATCTGTATAATGAGGAGATTGAGCTAGAGAATCTCTAGGGTCCATTCTGGCTCTAGATCTGTCCCTAGACCTCGGATCCTGTAATTCTTTGGATTACCATCTCATGGAGCATCTGCCAACTGGACCCTCGGCAAGGCTCCTGCTCTGACATTCTCAATGAATGCCCTCACACTGCCTTCTAACCAGAATGGATGACTTACCTCTAATGTTCTGAGGAGAGCTCAAGAGCAAGTATTTGGATCCCATTAGAAGCCAGAACAGATGAAAGAATTAATTTCCCTTCAGTTCTATTCAAGAAATACTCGATAACCATCTACCATCTACCCAGCTCTGTACTTGGAGGGGAGAACTATGATACAGTCAGAAGACAATTCAAGGCAGTATGTGAGGAGTGGTCCTTGGTCCAGATGACTTCACTTCAGTATAAAGAATTCCCTGTTAGAAACTCCCTTTACCAATAGACAGTCATTGCTCTGTTTGTTGTTCGGTTGCTGCAGTCACATCTGACTCTTTGTGACCCCACTTTAGGGTTTTCTTGGCAAAGATACTGGAGTGGTTTGCCATTTCCTTCTCCGGCTCATTTTACAGATGGGAAAGCATCTGAAGTCGGATGCCCAAGATTCTGTACTATGGTTTTAAAAAATTATCTGTAAGCATTGGAAGAATGGAAGTTCTTTGAGGGCAGGGGCAATTTCTCGTTTGAGTCTTTGATTCCCCAGCACCCAGCACAGTGCCTAACACACAGAAGGTTCTTAAAAAATGTTGTAGATTGATTGAGAGATGAGGTGACTTGCCCCAGGATCATTCAGCTAGTATGTATTAGAACCTATGGCTCCCTGACTCTAGGTCCATCTCTATTATGCCAAAATGCTTTTGAAAATTAAAAAAGAAGAGTCAGGAAATCTTCCTTGAGGAGACAAGGAGAGAGATCTTTAAAGAAAGGATCATAGAACATAGGATCATATACTAAGACCTAGAGCCTTAGAGGTCATCTGACTCAATCCTCCCATTTTATAAGTGAAGAAACTAAGGCCCAGAGAGGGAAAGCACCTGAAGACATACAAATAGTAAGAGGTAGAACTGAAACTCTTCTTTGAGGATCTCTGATTCTATATCCAGTATTCTCCCCAAAAACAGGAATTCTTGATTTTCTTTGAATGCCCCGTTCTTAGCCCAGTGCTTAGAACATATTAATATTTGTTGACTGACTAGTGGTTGTTTTCATTGTGTTATGCTTCCTCTTTGGTAGGATTTGGATAAGAGGAAGATGATATGGGACGTGTGTGTGTGTGTGTGTGTTTGTGTGTGTATGTGTGTGTGTGTGTGTGCACGCGCGCGTATGTGTGTGTGAGAAGAAGTCTTTTCTTTGCACCCAACCCTGTTGTTTGGCTATCCCAGTTTCTTTTCTGCTCATTCACTGACTACATGTAACCTTCTCTGATTCCATTTTTTGCATTTTTTGACCTCCTACTTTGGATAACCCAAGGCACATGTTTTTGCACCTCTCCTGTATTCTATTTATGTAACTGCATGTCTTACTGTATTTTGTATTTGTGTCTTATCCCCCTACTAGATTGTAACCTCCATTAAGCCGGGTTTTTTTTTTTTTTTTTTGTATCTTCCCCACACTGCTCTGGCTCAGAGAAAGTACTCAATAAATATTTGTGGAATAGGTAAATGATTGGATATCCTTATGGATCACAAGGCAATGATTCTTCCCCCCCCAAATGGGGTTCTAGTTGGGGCTTAGTTGTAGGGGGAACGAATCCAATCCTGCCCACATACGTTCAGGTAGTTGGTATATTCTCTTTCCTAGTATCCCCTCTCCCTGTTCCCTGCCCCCACCTCTAGTTTTATAATGCAACCCTCCCAATCCCTGCTTGGAAACCCGCTCATCTCTGAAAACATTTCCTAATTTACTTTCTCTAACTGCCCTGAAGGTCTATAGCAACAGTTAAGAATCACATTACTGCCTTTTATTGTCTTTAATTTTTACCCAAATGGTTTCTGCTGTGCCAGCTAAAATGGTTATATCAGTTTTCTCCCCAGATGTAATATTGCCCTCACCATTGTGGTCACTCCATTTTCTTAGTTATTCATTTGTCTACCTTCTGCAGGAGACCCTTTTTACTCCCCAGCCCCCAACTGCTAGTATCTTCCCCTCTGAGATGACCTTCTAGTTACTCAATACAGACATTTTCGATACCTAGTTATCTACATGTTGTCTCCTATTATCTCTCTGAGGGAAGGACCTGCTTTTATTTTCTTTGAATCATCAGTGTTTAGTGTAGTTAGCTAGGAGGTAGCAGAAAGACGGACAGATAAACAGATAAATAGAAAGAGTATTTATTAAACACTCTACTATTTGCCAGGCACGCCACTCCTTGAGAGAAGAAATTATCTATAATAGCTCTTCTTTCTTGGATACAAATGCAAGCAAAATCTCTGCCCTCAAGAAGCTTACATTCTAATGGAGAAAGAAAACACATCAAGGAAGCCCTTGAAGGTGGGACTATAGAGGAAGCAGAGAAATCTGGAGAATGAGAAAGGGAAATGGGAATGAAGTACGCATTGCCTGGACACCTCATGAAATGGTGGTCCAGGCTAGAGATTCATCAGTCAGGAGAGAGGGCCTCAGAGAATAAGTATCTTCAGGGTCAGAAGATGAAGTCCAGGCAATGAGGAGAGAAAGCATTTCACATAATAACATTAGTAAGTTCAACATATTAATATAGTAAGCATTTAACAAATGCTTTTTGATTGCTTAATTGATTGGAAAGGGTAGAACCTCCAAATTCCCTCCAACATTGCCAGTAAGAAATTCTCCCTCAAATTTTCAATGTCTGCTACTCTCTTTTTGTGTCTCTACTCTTTAATCTTCTTCCAACAAGGCATTGTGGATTGGGGCCTTTTCCCTTTCCACTTACTCAACAAGCTGGCCACAGAATCTCAGGTCCTTCCCTTGTGATTTCACCTCTCTTCATAATACACAATAATTTCAGTTGCTAGAACTCAAGCTGGGGGTGGAAGGTGCATGGAGATGAGGTAAGCTAATTTCGGAAGGTCTATATCAGTCAAAAACATCACCAAATGGTAGCCTCCTGCTCGTTTCTTTATGTATTGTTTCTTTTCTCTTTTTCCATTTCTTAATTCTAGCTTTCTCCTTATTGGTTCTAATAGAAGAATCTCAGGATAGGAATCAGAAACTGGAGAATGAAACCTGCTTTTCCATTTCATTTATTCTGTTCCAAGATAAAAGAGTTAGTAAGGGCTAAGCAATTGAGGTTATGTAACTTGCCCAGGGTCACGCTGCTAGAAAGTATCTGAGGCCAGATTTGAAACTGGACTTCCAGTTTCTGGACCTGACTCTGTATCTGTGGCTCTCTCTATCCACTATCCACCTGGCTGCCCCTTTGCCATTTCACTCAGATGAAGCCCATTATAGGGTAAATATAAGAACTGAGAGAGGGAAGGATGGGAAAAGAAATAGCTCTTTCTTTGCTACAGTGAGGTGGTTCAGTGGATAGACTACTGGATCTGAAGTCAGGAAGACCTAATCTCAGAGACTTACTAGTTGTGTGACCCTGGGCAAGTCACTTAACCTTTATCTGCTTTAGTTTCCTCAGCTGCAAAGTGAGGATAATAAGAGCACCTGCTTCATAAAGTTATTGTGAGGATCAAATGAGATATTTGTAAAGTTCTGGCATGTAGTAGGTGCTATATAAATACTTATTTCCTTCCCTTCTTTCATATTCTACTGGTACCATGAACAAATCTTGAAAGCATTTGCAGCATGTTGCTCTCCTACCCTAGAACGTATAGTGGCCGCCCATTGCCTTTCAAAACAAATCTAAACTGCTCAATTTAATATTCAAAATTTTCAATAATATAATCATCCATCCTGCCTATCCAACCTTATTTACTGAATGAATATTGATTCACTAATTTATTTTCCAACATGAGTCTTCTAGTCCAATTGGAAAAGTTTCCTTACTGCCCTTTGATATGATGTGAAAAAAAAACAACCAAACAAATAACACTGAATGTTAGCTCACGTTTTGGTTCTGTTGCCTGTGTGACCTAAAGCAAGTCTCTTCACATTTTTTCTGGCCCTCAGGCTCCTCATCTGTAAAAGAAAGAGGTTGGACTCGATGATTTATAAGACTCCTTCCAGCTCTAAATTTATTATCTTATGATCTAAAATCTCATGACCTGCTTGCCCCACCTCCACACATACCTGCTAAATTCTTTTCTTCACCTGTGTTTTCATTCATACTTTCCTCCTCTCCATCCATCCGAGTCCTGTTTACCCTTTAAGAACCATTGTAAATCCCAACATCCTCCATGAAGCCTTCCCTGACTACCCTGGACCACACTGCTTCTCTCCTCTTGAGATTCTGCCCTATTAATTGTCTTTAAAATGCAGATTAGAATTTAATTATATAGGCCATACACCATTTCCTAAGGGAATTAAATAGTCACTCATCAAGAGAAAGAAGGTCTCAGATTGCTCAAAGATGACTTTGGGGCTCAAGTTCAATTTAATTTAACAAACATTTTATTATTCATTCTTCATGTGCAAAGTATGTTTAAAACTGGACATCTCTCTTCTTCTCTAAAGGAGATTCTATAAACCTAGTATCATATTCAGCTTGATTTATTATAACTCCTATTTATATAATGTTTGTTTCCATTTCTCTTCCCTTCCCTTCCCTTCCCTTCTTTTCTTTTCCCCATCTTGCCTAGGTTGAAAAAGCAGGGGCTATTCACAGACCTGATCCCACTACTAATCATCATAGAAGCCTTGACCTAACTTGTGTCTGATCGGCCCAGAGAGGGTCATCATATTAATGTAGGTACCACATTGTCACACCCCACTACAGTTGATGAGATCTGCCAGTAGTCTTGGATTACTGGCATGAGCCACCATGCCAGGCTATTGTGAAACCTCTTTCACAATGATCAAGGGAGATGATTGGTGCAAGTATTGCTACTGTTCCCATTTCATACACAAAGAAACTAAAAATCATAAAGGTTAAGTTCCTTGTCTAATACTATATGGCTGGAATTCCAACTCTGGTCTCCTAATCCCAATCCAGTGCTCTTTCCAGTATATCACACTGACCCTTTATTTACTTCAAAGCTCTCTAGGGGAAAAAACAAACATTCCAGAACACAGAACATTTTGATATGTTTCCTAACATGGCTGGCCATCTTCAAATCACTGTAAATTATTGAGAGGGGCCAAGTTTTTTTTTCCCCTGAAACATTCTGGGTAATATTATAGAATGTTCTCCTTAATTCCACAAGAATTGATCCTATGATGTGTGGTGAAGGTCCAAGGATAACCCAAAGTGACTTTTTCCAGATTACTGATGAACATACCCAGCATCCTAAACAAGGTAACAGAGGCACTAAAGGCTCAGCAAAGCTCCGGATCATGTATTGCCTAGCATGGCATCCCTTTATGAATGGGTACCTTCTCAAGTTTGAACTCAAGTCATCTTATATAAATGTAGAGTTAAAGAGAAAATCTGATTTCCAAAACATTCTTTCTAATCATTCCACTTGGGTCACTTCCCACCCAACCCAGGAACAGCTGGATTGCAATAACTTCTGGGGATTGTGAAGGGGTTAACTAGATCTGGGAAATAATTCTCACTCCTCAGCAAATGCACCTCTCATTTGGAAAGAGTCAAAAGTTTATAAGCATAATTATGACTTAAAATAGAAGAAATTCCATACTTTTGAAAAGTATTTTGGGGATAAAGAAAAGACCTTTCAAAAGGAAGATTTTGCAGTGGAGGGGAGAGGCAAGGGGAGTGGAGTCTAGCCTTTTAGTAAAAACATATTCATTTTAACATCAACAAAACACTACACAATGGGGGAGTAGAAATAGAAATGGATTCTAATTCAAGTTTGGTTAAGTCTCTTCCCCTTTCTGGACATTAGTTTTACCATCTCTAAAAAGATTTCACTAGATGGACCCTGAAGAACACTCCAGTTCTAACAATCTATAATTCTACATTTTCCACTAATAACAGTACTTTGAAGAGAATTTTTTAAAACAACACTGTCTTTCTGTCTTAAACCAAATCTAAATATGGGTTTAGTGACTTGCCCAGGGTCACCCAGCAAGGAAGCGTATGAGGTCAGATTTGAACCCCATATTTAGGACTGGCTCTCTATCCTATGAGCCACTCAGATTCCCCTGAGAATCATTTTTAAAAAAGAAACAATGGCTTTAAAAGAACTATACAATTTCCTTAGAGCTCAATATTCACACAGTCACTTAGTTTCCCAGAAAGAGAGTATTGAAACATTCCTACCAAATTCCTGTTCTTGGGGAGAAGGGTTTATGGTCAACATTTGTTTTCACATCATAGTCTTTCCCTTTAGCTCTTTTCCCTGCCTACAATTGAACTGTTACCGTACAGAAAAAAATGTTTAAGCAAAGCCAACCAATAGTAAGTCTGGAAATGTATATTCACTTCCTTTACATCCATAGCCCACCACCTTTCTGTTGAAGAAAGAAAGATTTCATTCTCACTTCTCCAGGACAAAGAAAATCTATTATAACAACAACAACAACAACAACAACAGCTAGCATTTATATAGCATTTTCAGACTAGCAAAAACACTTTATAAATATGATCTCATTTCATCTTCATGATAAACCTGGACGGGTAGCTGCTATTATTATTATCTCCTTTTACAAATGAGGAAACTGAGGCAGACAGATTAAATGACTTGCTCAATAGCTATATGTATTTGAGGTTGGATATGAACTCAGCTCTTCTGGACTCCCAAATCCAGCATCCTATCCACGGCACCACCTGGCTGCTCCAATCAGAATTACCTTGCTTTACATTATTGTATCTATACAATTCTACTGGATCCACTTCCTTCACTTTTCAGCATGTCCCTTTCCATGTTTCCCATAATTCCTCATTTTGGTCATTTTATATAGTATAGCTATGCTCCATAATATTAATATTATACATTTTATTTGTTCATTTCCCAATGGATAAGAATCTATTTGTTTTCCAATTCAAAAAATATTATTCTAAAAAATGCTGCTAGTAATATTTTGATATGATTCAGACCTTTTTTTCTGTCCTTGACCTCCTTAAAGGATATGTATACTGTAGGGGGGGTCACTTTAAGTAGACATAAACAATTTAATGATTTTTTTCATATTACAACCGTTCTCCCCCAAATTAAAAATAACCAGTAGCCTCTTCTGAGCTTCCACCATACCCACCAACAAAGCATCAAGATTACCCCATCAAAACCCACAGAAAAGACATCATGAATCTTTTCAGAACAAGGAGAGAAAACCTCAGACGTCGTACCAGTTAAATTCCTTCTCTTTTCAAGAGAAATACAACAGGACCCAAAGAACATCTTTAGGAGCCTGGAACATCTGTAGCAAAAAGCAACATCTGCAACAGCCTGGAACCTGTTTTCCCCAGGACTTGACTAAATGTCTCCCCCAGATTGCCCATGTTCTCTCACAGAGCCTGGTGACATCTTTTGGAAGCACCGAACAAACATCAGTTCTGCCTTTTCTTGAGGAGTGTCAATCTGAGTTGAAAATGCGCCAGCTTCCTTATCATCATCACTAACAGATTTGTAATTAACTTGCTGATATTGTCAATTACACAGGCCAAAGCTGTTTAAGAAATGAAAGTGATATCAGCATCCCCCCCCCCCCTTTTTATTAGCTTTGGCTATTACAGATTCAAGATGCTCTCTGTGACATGCATCCTTCTGTCCTGAAGCATGCGAGAGTTCAGGAAACTCCCCAAGCAGCCCCATTTCCTTACTTAATTTACTAACTAGTAAGTGGGGCAGCTGGGGGGTACAGATAGAGTTCAGATTTAACCTTAGATATTTGTTAGCTGTGTGGCCCTAGAAAAGACACTTAAAAACAACAACAACAAAACAGCAAACAAACAAACAAACAAAAAAAACCTCTGCCTGCCTCAGTTTCTTTAACTGTAAAATGAAGTTAATAACAGTATCTACTTCAAAAGAGTTGTTGCAAGACTCAAATAAAATAGTATTTGTAAAGTTCTTTGCACAGTGCCTGGTGTGCAGTAAACATCTAATAAAAGTGTGTTCCCTTCCCTCTTATTCTCATCTTACAAATAAATTAAATTATATAAGCTATACTTTGCCACTTATACTTTAATGTCACTAATCTCTTATTACCAGATTGCCCTTTTTGTCTTGATTTGTTTTACCTTCATGGATTCCTGATTAGGAAACGGGAGGCTAGTAATATTACAACAGAAGTTTCATCGCAGGGCATTCTGGATAGTAGATGTGGAGGTTATTTCTTGCGCGCTCATTATTGTTTTCTAAGATTATGCTACATGTACAGAGAACTTCAGAAGAGAACTCAGGTCGAATATGAAGAGAAAGGAGTCAATGTGGGAAAGGGGGATTCCATAGGCAACAATGGAAGAGGAATGTAGAGTGGGAAAGGGACATGGAAGGATGGGGCTGGCAAGGAGGAAGGAGGAAGGAGGAGAAGGAAGTGATATTTTCAGAAGCTTTAGTCTGACAATTGAGGGACCTTCGTGGGAAGGTGATGTTTCTGTTTTTTAGTATGCTATCTAGACACAACATAGATGATGTTAATTTGTAGTTTTCCATATATCAATAAGTTGTCTGCAGGTTCTTTTTTGAATTTGACCCACCGGCTTCGATTGGCCACCTTTTCAGAATGGGGTCTCAAAAAAGCAGGCTGGAATCCCGTGATATTTATTCTTGGGGCCTAAGAAGTCAGTGGGTACCCTCAGTCTGTGTCAGAATGATGGCTCGATTTTGAGATGATAGATGAGTTCAGCAAAAGTGGGGTCGTTTCGTTTTGTGTGTGATCTAGGAGGCCACAAAACCTATTCCACTCTGATGTACAGGGACAGTAGCCTAGACTGGGCAGTACGTGAACTCTGTAACAGACTCTCTCTTCTCACCATCACCCATGATGTTGTGGTCTCAGCACCTTCGAATTCCTCTGCCTTACACTGAGTATTCCTTAAATGAAGATTACAAATCTGACCTAGTCCTCTACTTTCTTTGCAACAAGAATGCTATTAGAATGCAGGAAAGAAAATAAAAGTGGTATTTTCTACAGGAAATGGCCCTCGTGAGTATCTCTGCTAATAATTACAGTGCTGGCTTTATTCTTCTCAATGCAGTGGCTCGTTTTTGGATCTACATCAAGAGCAGCATATGTTCTCCAAACTAAAATATGTGCATATCTGATTTTTGACAGAAAAATTGTTTAATTGATCTCTTCCTACCCCCCTTCTTCATTCCTCTCTACTCCCCCCTCCTCTTCTTTTTCTTTCTCCAATTTATTTAAATTAAAAAAAACCAAACAAACAAAATTCCAGAACATGGCAAGAGGCATCTAATGAGAGAAGAAAGAATTCATCTAAATTAATTCCTGGTAAAATCTAAGGAATCCGAGGCAATACAACAGGTAACAGAAAAAGATCTATCTGCCTTTTCTCTTTCTCAGCAGGAAGCCGTGCATTAGAGACTATTTTGCCAAATGAAATGGGGGTAGGGAGTTGGAGGGGGATGGGACTATTTCAGACCCTCCACATCTCTCCCCATCCATTTCATTTTTCTGGTGGTCCATGATGATAGCTTAGAAAGTAGATGACCATGGTTGAATTTTATCATTAGTAAGGTTCAGTGCCAACCATCTCCCCTTATTTCCTTCCCATTTAAAGTTTCAGGGATAATAAATTTTTTTGATTTAGCAATTATAGGAGCACAGAATTAGTCGAAGACAGGCTTTGGGAGCTAACTGAAAGGGAGGCTGGGTGATGAAAGCCAGGAGTGCTTTCTTGGAGATCGCTGTCATCCAAAGATCTGGGGCCGGGGGGGAGAGAACAGCCCTTTGTTAAATCTGAAATTGGATGGGTTTTAATTTAAGATCTCGGCTCTAACCCTCACCTCTTTCCCCAGCAGAAAAAAATAGTTATGTTTGTGGGTGACATATTCTTAAAGCAAATGGTGCTAAACCGCTGTGCTGAAATACATTATATTGACTTGTCTGGGGCTGTGCTTTTTCAAGTACAGCATTACATTGGCTAGTAATAAAAATAAATAAGAATTATATATCATTTCATTCATTTTTGTATTACACTTGCAAAATGCATAAAGATATAATACAACGTGTTACAATATAGTTTTAGAAAATACAATGATGAAATTAATCCATGATACAGAATGATGTATGTAAGGATATTAAAATACCAGGCTGTGAAGAGCATTGAGAAGGCTTCTGAGCCCATCAGGGCACTTTTTAAGCAAAAGGTTAGGTCTCAGCCATGTCTGGGAGGTGGCTCCCTGTCCCCTGGGGTGAGGCAGCAGAGGGAGCAGGTGACCAGCAACCTTTAGGGAAGGAGAATTGTGTTCTCTCTGCCATCTTAAGCCTCTAAATCAAGATCGAGTGGTTTAAAGGTGAGTGGCAAAAGCTTTTTCCCCTCTGCCTTTGGACCATGGCTCCCTGTCACACCATTCCCTTGGAGAATCCGCATGTCACACATCCCAGGCTTGTGAACAAGGTCCTGTTAGAGCCGCTGCAAGCTGTTAGGCGGGCAGTCAGACTGGTGAACAAGCTTGTTCCAGCTTGCCAAGGGAAAAGGTGACTAACTGGTCCTCGAATGCCTGTCTGCCTGCTTGCCTGCCTGCCCACAGCTGCACCCTGGATCAGAAGGAAATATGGTAAAAGGGACAGTTCAGACAAGTTACTACCCACTTGAGGGCTGCGGGTAGGGGGACAGCCAAAATCAGTGGTTCCCTTAGAGACCCTTACCAGTATGGCTCTGACCAGGCTGCTCTGAAGAGTCATTTGGGAAAGCCTGGTACTTGCCCTCTAGGGAGGTTGTATTCTAAGATGGACTTGTACAAGCATAGCCTCTTGTCAATTTATAAATATTTGTTAAATATCTACTGTGTGCCCAGTTCTGTGCAATATAAGATGTGAATTTTGCAGGGCAGATAAAAGGTCTGGTCTTTTCCCTCTACTTCCTTTTCCTTCCTCCTTATCTTTCCATTTTTTTATTGCTTTATATCTTCTCTCCTCCCTCTCTGCTTCTCTCTCTTCCCTTTCTCATTCTCCTCTCCCTTTCTTTACCTCTACCAATTTTTTATATTCCTTATCTCTCATTATTTCAGGGTGTATAAGGTATTCAGGGTGTTCAGAGAGGACTAGCTCCTCTGGTAAGAGGGCTTGCTGCACCCTTTTCAGGTTCCTTTACCTACCTTTCTAGCTACTTATCACCCACTTCTTCTTCTTTTTTGAAACCCTTACCTTCTGTCTTGGAGTCAATACTGTGTATTGGCTCCAAGGCAGAAGAGTGGTAAGGGTAGGCAATGGGGGTCAAGTGACTTGCCCAGGGTCACACAGCTGGGAAGTGTCTGAGGCCAGATTTGAACTTAGGACCTCCTGTCTCTAGGCCTGGTTCTCAATCCACTGAGCTACCCAACTGCCCCCTATCACCCACTTCTTATCTATGGCTCCAAGAAGCTGTGGCATGCTCAGCAGCCACATACTGATAAAACTAGCTTGATAGACAGGTTAAACTAGGTTAAAGGTAACCTGTTAGTCATTTAAGGAGATGTCTACCCTAAGCATGCGAAGGCTTCTTCCAGTGTCGAATAGATGGCAAAAACAGTTTGTTCCAATGGTCATGAAGGCATTTGAAATAAACATTATGGAGCTCTTAGAGCTTTTTTAGACATTGAAGAAGCCAAGGCCATCCACTGCATTCTAGGCCACTGCCAGTATTTCTTATTTTTGTTTTACCACTGGGCTTGGATGACTCTGGAAGCGAGAGTGATGTTTATGATTTTGCACATCTCTGCCTCATTTAAATCACATGCAAGTCAAGGCATCACTCCTCATAATGTCATTGGTCTTCTCTGAAAAAGGACCACCACCACCACCATTCTTATTCCTTCTCACCTCTCTTTTTTTTCTCTCCTCTCCATTAGCCCCATCTCCTTTATCTTATCTATCCTCTTCATTTCCTCCTCCTCTATCTTTCTTTCTTTCCTCATCTTCTCTTTCCTTTCTTTTTCTTTATTTTCAAGTGTTCTTTCAGATAATGAGAAGAGTCATAGGAGGGGTAGGGGTAGAGGGGAGGGCAGAGGATATGGACCAGATTGAGGACTTGTAGTTTTGGCAACAAGTAATCAATGTTTTAACCATCCCGTTGGCATGATGAGACATTGACCTCACAACTATATAACTAGTGATTTTGGTAAGGACTGGATGTTGGTCAGAAAATGAGAACTTAAAAATTAGGGTGTGGTGAGGAAATAACCTCATTTCCATGACAACAGGAATACTTGGCACAATACCATACAGATCTTCTCTCTTCATGTACCCTGGCTCTGTGTGTACTGGGAGGGAGGGAGAGGAAGAGAGAGGGACCTGTATAAAGAGTGAAACAGTGAATTAGATAAACAATCTCTGGTCCCCTTTTTTTAACTCCCCTTTCAATGTTCCTCACCATTCTTATCAACCTATTATACATGTTTTATTCTTGAAGAGTTTTGTTATTAATCAGTTGTCCACTAAGTCTTAGCCTTGAGATATAGTCAGTAATAGAAATTTTAAGAAAGTATTAGACTGTGAACTCCACGAAGGCAGGGGAATCAATGTCTTTTTGTTGGGGTTGCTTTGATTCTCTTTTAGTATGAACAATAAAACAGAGTTTTATCCATACCAGGTATTGGAGGGAGAGGGAACTTGTTGGGTAAATGAATAAAGTGTTCTTCCCAGGTGTATTTGCATTTAATAATAGCTGGCATTTACATAGCATTTTAAGTTTTGCAAAGAGCTTTATAACATCATCTCACCTGATACAACAACATTCCAAGGTGAGTACCATAGGTATTATTATCCCCATTATACAAAGGATAGAGATGAGGCTCAAATAGGATAACTGACTCACCTTGGCCTAGGGTCAGCTTACTAATAAGTGCTAGAGGTAGAAAGAACCCAGGTCTAGTTATTCTCCTGATTTCAGGTCCACTCCTCATTTCATTACAGTATTCTGCCTCTTATATAATAGGGGACTCTTAGAAATGGAAAAGTCTTCAAGGGCTAAAGCAGTGAATTTCTAACAGTAAAGATTTAGGTAGCGTTAACAAGTCAGTAGGGAGATCTGGATTTGTGGCAGAAGAATACGGAACATGGATTGCCTGGTGGCCCTCATTGTATATCACTAGTGGCCTACTCTATATGCATGCTTATTTTGTTTGGGAAGAGGAGTTTGAGAAAGAAGAAAATGGACTGAATTAACAAAATGTACTTCTTCCTTTACTCACTATAGTTCCTTTAGAAGTTGAGAGCATTACTGGTGCCTGGGGACTGAACTAATATCCATGTACACAACAGAACCAGGATGGAGCTGAGAGCTTATTCAAAACTACTCACCCAATCCCTCTGGACAAACAAATACCCTGCCAGGGCTGCCAAAGGTTTCCCCTACCTCTGGCAGCTCCAGGGGTGAGGGCTCCAAAGTAAATGTTTTATCAACTCTGGTGTCTCCTAATTTCTCTGTGTATGAATGTATATGTATATAGGTACATGTGCACATGGAAGAGGCACACCTAATGGACCCTACCCAAAAACCTTTAGAAATTGAGATTCTCCCTGAAAAAAGACTAGCTTACCTGACCTTTTGGAGCAGTCCTAGAAGAAATAAAGCCAGTGAAAGGAGAGACCCTGTTTGGGAACAAAGGGATATTAATGACTGGGTTGGACAGGGAGGGAGGCTAAATGAGAAAACAGAGAGAAGTTGACTTCTACCTGGAATCCCACTGAGTAGATGAATGAAGTAATGAGTTTAGCTGGTGTGTGTGTGTGTGTGTGTGTGTGTGTGTGTGTGTGTGTGTGTTTGTGTTTATATGTGTGTGTGTGTAAAAGTGCTGGAACTTCCCTTTACAGATACAAATTTCCTTTCTTTAGAGCCCAGACCTACCTATACAAAGGCATCCTATAGGGCACTATCTCTACCTGATGAAATCACATTTCGACAAGTTCAAAAGCTGGCCATGAGTTTACTTAGCATAGGTGCATCATCCCAGGCCGTGGGGCTAGACTTGAAGCCCTGAATGAAGAAGGGCTTTGGCTCCTCTTGGGAAAAGGCTCAAAGGGAGAAGGGGAGAAGGAAAAAAAAGAAGTAAGGAGCAGAAAGAGATGAGGAAGATGAGAAAGAAGAGGAGGGAAAAAGAAAGAAGAGGAGACAGAAGAGGAAAAAAGGGGATGAACAGGATGAGAAAGAGGAGGAAGAATAGGAAAGATAAGGAGCAGGAAGCAGGAAAAGATCAGAATAGAGTGATGACAAGAAGAAGCAGAAATGGGAGAAAAAAGGAGAAAGAAGGAAGGATGAGAAAAAGGAAGAAAATGGAAGAATGAGGAAAAAGGAGAAAGAATAAAAAGGCAGAGGAGAAGAAGGAAAGATAAAGGACAGACCTGGAGGAAAAAGAACAACCAGAGATGGTGGATACCTGAGCCCTCTGAGAAGAGCTCACATATGCATTCAGAAACTCTACCACCAAACATAACCATCCCCCTTCCAGTTTTGCAAATCAGCTGACCATCCCCTGGCAGCAACAGTTGGCCCAGGATGGTTGTATACCTGTTGGCAAGTCCAGCAGCCACCCATTCAATGCCAAAAGAACAGAGAGAGCCTGGAAGTCCTTAATGCGCTCTATAGGGTGTGTGGGTAGTCCACATGGACTTAGTAGACATCAAGGGACATTAAATAGGAGGAAAGTTCCATTTCTACAATTCCATTATTCATTTTTTTTGATCTGTAAGATTCTTGTTCCCTGGCTAAGGATTCCTTCTGAGTTCCCAGGGTTTACCGACTGCTTCTCGACCTCACCAGTGCCCAGGTCATATTGTCATTCCTTTGCATGACTCTATCTGTGAGTGTCATTGGTCCAGTGACATAGCTGGATGAGATATTTTAGCTTAAAAGGACTTCAATAGCTATGGATGTTGGGGTGAAATTTTTTCAGCAGGAAGCAAATGGAATTCCTGATGCCTGGGGATGGCTTTGCTCTTTCAGGGAATTAATCCAGGGTTAGTATTATTGAGTGCCCAGGGATGAATTATTTGAGTTGGTACCACAGGTACCAATAATTGTAGGTATGAAACAACAGGCTATTTTAATGCTGCTACCAGTACAGTACTATTTTATTGACCTTCATGCCTCAAATTTCTAAACAAAATACTGGAATGATTTTCCTAAAATGCAGACCTGACCATGTACTCTCCTCAATAAACCCCAAAGGCTCCCTATTACTTCAAGGATCTAATATAAAGTCCTGATCAGTATTTAAAGCCCTTTACAAACTAGCCAACACCTGCCTTTCTGTCATTATTGTTCATTATTCCCTTTCAACTCATGTGACTGCCCCATCACCTTAATGCAAGTGCCTTCCTTTTATTATTTATCTCCAATATGTCCTGTTTATAGCTTGTTTATATATAGCTATTTGCCTATTGTCTTTCTCATTAGAATATCAGCTCCTTGTGGTAAGAATCTTTGTATCCCTACCACTCATTTCATTACCTAGCATATAGTTATCACTTAATAAATACTTGTTGACTTGACTTACAGTCTATATTGATGATTAAAATCATAAAATTTTCAATTATCCAGTTCATTATTCCTTTCAGCACAATAGTATTCCATCACCAACATATACTACAGTTTGTTCAGCCATTCCCCAAATGAGGGTCATCCCCTCAATTTCCCATTCTTTGCCACCACAGAAAGAGCTGCTATAAATATTTTTGTACAAGTAGATCCTTTCCCTCTTTTTATGATTTCTATGGAATACAGACTCAGTATTTATTGGCTCAAAACTGTGCACTGGACAGTTTTATAGCCTTTGGGCATAGTTCCAAATTGCCCTCCCTAATGGTTAGATTAGTTTACAACTCCACCAACGATGCACTAGTGGCCACATTCCCTCCAACATTTATCACTTTCCTTTACTGTCATTCTGGCCAATCTGATAGGTATGAGGTGATACCTCAGTGTTGTTTTAATTTTCATTTCTTTAACCAAATGTGATTTAGAACATTTTTTTGTGTGATTTTATTGATAGTTTTTGATTTCTTCATCTGAAAATTGCTTTTCTCATATCCTTTGGCTATTTGTCAATTGGGAATGGCTTGTGATCTTATAAGTTTGACTTAGTTCTCTATAGATTTGAAGAATTAGGCCTTTATCAGAGAAATTTGTTATAAAAGTTTTCCCCTGATTTGTTGTTTACTTTCTAATCTTAATTACATCTATTTTAGTGATGGGCAAACTTTTTAAAGAGGGAGTCAAAGGAAAGGAAATGCTCATCTATCAGTTTCTGAGGCAACTGTTTCGAAGTTTCATTGTATTGTATCCTACTCATTGTATTTGTCAGATTACGAATAATGTCACAGCAGGATAGAACATTTCAGGGCTCCCTACCATCTGGCCCACAGGCCGTAGTTTGCCCATCACTGATCTATTCCATTGATCTACCATTCTATTTCTTAGCCAGTATCAGAATGTTTTGATGATTACTGTTTGTTTTTTTTTACCCTTGTACTTCGGTGTATTGTCTCATAGGTGGAAGAGTGGTAAGGGTGGGCAATGGGGGTCAAGTGACTTGCCCAGGGTCACACAGCTGGGAAGTGGCTGAGGCCGGGTTTGAACCTAGGACCTCCTGTCTCTAGGCCTGACTCTCTGATTACTGTTTTATACTACAGTTTAAGATCTGGTACTGTTAGGCCTCCTTCCTTCACATTTTTTCATTAATTCTCTTCATATTCTTGACCTTTTATTCTTCCAGATGAATTTTGTTATTATTTTTTCTAGTTCTATAAAATAATTATTTGGTGGTTTAAATGGCATGGCACTGAATAAGTAAATTACTTTTGGTATAATTGTAATTTTTATTATGTTAGCTCAGCCTATCCATGAGCAATTAATATTTTTCCAATTGTCTAGATATGACTTTATATACATGAAAAGTGTTTTTAATTGTGTTCATTTAATTCCTGTGTTTGCCTTGGCAAACAGATTCCCAGATATTTTATTTTATTTAGAATTATTTTAAATGGAATTTCTCCTATATCTTGCTGCTGGACTTTGTTGGTAATATATAGAAATGCTGATGATTTATATGGATTTATTTTGTATCCAACAAGCATTTTATTAAGCACATAGTATGTGCCAGGTACTGTGCTGAGAATTGGAGAATATAATTAAATAATTCCTGCCCTCTAGGAACTTACATTCTTGTAAGCTCCTTATATGTTTATATGCTTATATATACATATACATATATATATATATTATATGTATACACAAATATGTACAAATATAGGGGCGGTGGTAGGAGGCTACCAGTGGCTGAGTGGGAGTTGAGGGGATCCAGAAAGGCTTCTTGTAGGTGGTTCTTGAGTTTGGTCCTAAAGGAAACTAAGGATTCTAAGAGGTAGAGGTGAGGATGGAGTTATTTCTAGGCATATGGAACAGTCTATGTAAAATCCTGGAGATGAGAGATGGAAGAGTAAGAAGGTCAGTTTGACTGGACTATAGAATCAGTCAATATGAATAATATGTAGCAAGGTCAAAAAGGTAGTTTGGCAACCAACTTTTTTTTAAAACCCTTAACTTCTGTGTATTGGCTCCTTGGTGGAAGAGTGGTAAGGGTGGGCAATGGGGGTCAAGTGACTTGCCCAGGGTCACACACCTGGGAAGTGTCTGAGGACAGATTTGAAACTAGGACCTCCCATCTCTAGGCCTGACTCTCAATCCACTAAGCTACCCAGCTGCCCCCGGCAACCACGTTTTGAAGGGTTTTAAATGCCATGCAGAGTTTATATTTGATCCTAGAGACAAAGGGGAACTGTTCAAGTTTGTTGAGTATGTGACTAACAGGGCAATACCTGTGCTTTAAGAAAAAGCATTTTGGCAGGTGGAGAATGGATTGGAGTTAGTTTATTATCTCCTTGAGGATAGGAATTATCTTTTGTCTCTTTTTGTATCCCCAGCACTTAGCACAGTGCCAAGCGCCTAGTAGGTACTTTAAAATGTTTGTTAATTGATTTATTGATTGAGTGGGTTGAGATTTGAAGCAAGTAGACCAAGTAGAAGAGTATTATAATAATCTAAGGTAAATAGTGAGGGCTTTACTTAGGGTAGTGGCTCTGTGAATAGAGGCATTAGATCAGATGTGCTATATGTAATGGAACAAGACTCTACAGATCTGGAAATGTTTAGATATATAGGATGAATTCAAGTGTAGAGTCAGGGTTGACACTCTGAATGTGCCTGATGAAAAGGATAGTGTTTTGCTTGGATGAAATAGGGAATTCAGAAAAGTGTGGAGTTGGGGAAAAATAATGAGTTCTTTTTTGGATATGTTGAATTTTAGATACTTATGAGACATGCAGTTCAAAATGCCCAGTAGGCAAGTGGTGATATGGCACTGGAACTCAAGAGAGAGTCTATAGTACTTTAAGCTTCATAAAGTACTTTTTGTTCAACAACCCTTCAAGTTAGAGTAAGCAGGAAAAGTATAATTCTCATTTTGCCGATGGAGAAACTAAGGTCTTGAAAGGCTTAGTGACCTTGAATAAGGTCACACAACTAATAAATATCAGAGGTAGAATTCAAAACCACAGCTAGCTATGGATATCAATAATTTATCCATGGGCATCTTATACTTACACTTAGAGTACAATTATACATTGCAATACCCCCTCAGATTAACTTTCTAAAGGAAAAAAAAAGCAGTCTTCTAACTCTGAGACATGTGCTCTGCTCTTTCTATTAAATCATGTTGTCTTTCCAACTAGATTATGACAATAACTGTCTACATGTTGCACCTAGGTAGGCTTTTCCAGGGATTGTGCATAAGTTCTTTACTTGCTAATGACATGACCTTATATAAGTCACAACCTCCTTGACCTTCAGTTCTTTCATCTGTAAAATAGAGGAGTTGGACTAAAAGGTTTCTGAGGTCCCTTCCAGTTCTAGAGCTTTGACACAATGTTCCTGGGTCATTCCCATTTTTCAATATGGAACCACATTATCAGAAATGCTCATGTGTGGGAACCCCATGAATTGAATTATATAATTAGTTACCTACAGCTTCAATTACAATTATAAATAGAGTTTGCCTGACAGCAAAACATACTTGGTGACAATTATATCATTGTCAGTATAGTCTGGTTGGTATTATCTCTTGGCCAATTCTTCCGTGTGTTTTAGTTAATTATTGTTAATGCTATATTAATGAATTTTGTTTTTTGTATGACATTCACTTTCCCCAAATCATCTGATCCTATAGTATCCTTCCATTTAATAGAAAAAAGAAGTTAAACAAAGCTACCCAATATTGAAACTAAGTGATGGAGTATATTGCATTACCAATGCATTGTTCAAAAGACAGGAGAAAGTGTCCTGGATATAGAGTCAGATGTCCTGGTTTTGAATCTGAGCTCTTCTTCTTACTATCTCTATGACCTTGGCCAACTCACTTAATCTTTGCAGAACTCAATTTTTCTCAACTATGGAATGGGGATTTGGACTAGAGGACCTATAAGGTCCCTTCCAACTCTAAAATTTTAATCCTATGTCCTTTTTATTGAGAGGGAAGTTGTTCATTCTAATGTTTGTCATCTCAAACTAATATTGATCATTGTTAGTACACAATGGAAAGATACTGACTGGAACCAGAGCTCTGCCTGGGGGTCAAATCCTGCTTCTGCTGCTTTCTATCTGTGTGGTCTACTTATGGAAGTTGCCCAAATTCTCTGGGCTTGATATTTCTTAATAGTATTTTAAGGGAGAGGTAAGGTAATTCCACATTCCCCAGCTCAGTTTAAGTAGTCACAGGTTTGGTTTTCTTTGTTTTTTTTTTTTTTCATCTTTTTAAATTTTTTTATGTTTTAGAAAAATTTTCCATGGTTTCATGATTCATGCTCTTACTTTCCCCTTCACACCCCTTTACCCTCCCCCATAGCCAATGCACATTTCCACTGGTTTTAACATGTGTCATTGATCAAGACCCATTTCCAAATTGCTGATAGTTGCGTTGGTGTGGTAGTTTCGGGTCTACATCCCCAATCATGTCCGCATCAACCCATGTGTTCAAGCAGTTGTTTTTCTTCTGTGTTTCCTCTCCTGTAGTTCTTCCTCTGAATGTGAGTAGTGTTCTTTTTCATAAGTCCCTCAGAATTGTCCTGGGTCATTGCACTGCTGCTAGTACAGAAGTCCATTACTTTCTATTTTACCACAGTGTATTGGTCTCTGTGTACAATGTTCTTCTGGCTCTGCTCCTTTCACTCTGCATCAATTCCTGGAGGTCATTCCAGTTCACATGGAATTCCTCCAGTTTATTATTCCTTTGAGCACAACCGTTTTTTTTTAACATTTATTAATATTCATTTTTAACGTGGTTACATGATTCACAACCGGTTTTAATATGTTTACAAAGTATAATACCCTATAGATACCTCGATGAATCAAGAAGGGAATTAAAAGATTGATTGAATAAACAAAATAGCCATAATCAGGCTCTTTAAGTAGCTAAGCCTTAGGTTTTGCTTGGTTTGAGAGTGGGGAAGACCACAAACCAGGATTTATTTATGGGAAAGATCTCTGCAAGGGGGAGAGAAAAGAATTTATCCTCCTTCTCCCTTCCATATAGCTTTGAAGGAGAACCAGGGGAATAGTAGGAGACACTACATCCAGTGTGGGGTAGGGAGATATACTAGTTAGACATATACAGAAAGAGGAAGAGAGTAAACTGAGGGAGGAAGTCATTACAAAGAGCATGACTCCTCTTGGCAAAGAAGAGAGTCAGAATACAGAGAGTAGTAGACCCTGGGAAACTAGTTGAACAACTCACCCAGCAGAGATGCTGCATGTACAATGAAAATGGATTCTGTGAAGAGCAAAAGGACTTTCAAGGTGTGCGGTACCAGTAGCCATGAGTTGCTTTGTCTATACATTTGCCTTATGTACATTCCTCATGATCATCATTGTTTAAGATTGAGCACACTCTTCCAGTGAATATTAGATGTGTTTGCCAGCAAATACAACTACTCCCTGAGTGACTCTGAGCAAGTCATTTAACATTGTTTGCCTCCATTTCCTCATCTGTGAAATTAACTGGAGACAGAAATGACAAACCACTCAATTATCTTTTCCAAGAAAACCCCAAATGAAGTTGGGAAGAGTCAAACATGATTGAAATGATTGAATAACAGCACCACCACTACCCTGGGTTTTTGGAGAGAATCTTTTATAACTACTATCCTTACCATGCCATCTGACTAAATATCTTCAACAAGAGATAAATTAATGTATTTGCTTGTTGTTAATGAGAATACCCTGGTGGAGACTTATGAGTCATAGTGTTAGGAATATTGACCAAAATGGTTACCCCCTAGAACTTGAGCTAACAATTGCCTTCTAGGAACTCTGTCCATGAGTATAGTTCAAGTTGGGGGAAGAACCCAGAGCTACCATATGTAAAATAACTATGTTAGCCTACATGGTCCAGAAGGCTTCTTACACTTTGGAATGCTATGGCATTCCTTTGTCTTCTTTTACATTATTATAATCATTTTCTGTCCCTGTTTTCTTCACTCTGAAATGTTCGTATGCATTCCCATGCCTCTCTGAATTCCTCATGTTTATCATTCCCTTTGGAGTAAGAATGTCTCAATAAAATCATAGATCACAACTTGTCTGTAATGGCAGTGGTGGTACCTACTTCATTTCCAATTGTTTTTGCTAAAAAAAGTAAGGCAAAAAACTATTTTGTAATGTTAAACTCCTTGGGGAATATTTTTGGGATCACCTCATCATATGAACAGTTCATTAATTTTTTTTACAAAATTCCAAATTGATTAATTCACATTTCTTTTATTGGTGGATTTGTGCCTGCCCAGACTCTCTGATATTGATTATTATTATTCTTTTTACTTTTATCACCTTTGCCAACTCAGTAATTATGAAGTGATAACTTTAAGATTTGTTTTAATGTGCTCTTCCCTTATTATTAGATATTTCTAGTGGTTAGTAATAACTTATATTTCTTCTGTTGAATCAATTAGTCAATTTCCATATTAAGTGCCTACTATGTGCCAGGCACTGTGCTAAACACTGGAACCATGTTATATACTCTGACTACTTTTCTATTAGAGACTACCTCTGCATTTTATAAATTTGTGTTAATTCTACTGATAAATAAAATACTTATTCAGAGCTTATCATGTGCCAGGCCCTGCCTTAAGCACTGGAGATAGAAATATAAGCAAGCAAAATGGTTCTTGCCCTAAAGAAGTTCATATGGGAGAAGACAATGCAGAAAAGAGAGCCAGCCAAAAGAGTGGGTGAGGGCAGCAGATTGAGGTGTGGATATGGCTGCAAAATGTCTTGGGGGCTTGGTTTTGGGCAAGATAAAATGAAAGCTCACCTACCAGAGCTGATGTATCCAGGAGATGTCAGACTTTTATCACAGATGCTTGATGGAAATATTTCCCCCATTTCTTAGCTTTTCTTCTTTGTCTGTTGACATCATTTTTATTTGGCAAAAGCTCTTGAATTTTATTTAATCAATATTGCCTCTTACGTCTTTTGTAATTTCTTCTATCCCTTGTCTGGTTATGAATCTCCCTCCCCCACCTCCATCCCCCAATAGCTGTGAAAGGTACCTCCTGCCATTTTCCTCTAATTATTTTTATGATATGCCCTTTCTTATTTGGATCACTTATCCATTTGGAGCTTATTGTAGTATGTGCTTGTGCTGGCTAATTAGGCAAAGAAATTTCAACTCAAAATCTCAGTCGGGTCCTATCCTGGGGTCAGGTTGTGCATTTTTGGCTAGTGGGCTATATGTTCATCATTCATTCAACAAGCATTCATTAGGTACCTACTGTGTCTAAGGTATTGTGTTAAGCACTGGTGGGACAAAGATATAGCTGAACTAGGAATGAAAGAAGGAAACAAGCATTTATTTAGTACCTACTACATGTGAGGCAGTGTGCTGAGCACTTTACAAAGATGATCTCATTTGTTCCTCATAACACAACCCTGAAAAGTAGGTGCTATTATTATTCCCATTAAAAAATTCTTACTTTCTGTCTTAGAATTAATACTAAATATCAACTCCATGGCAGAAGAGACGTAAGGGTTAGACAGCTGGAATTAAGTGACTTGCCCAGGATTCTAGGAAGTTTTCGAGACCAGGTTTTAAACCAGGACCTCTTGACTCCAGGTCTGGTATTCTATCCATTGTGCTATCTAGCTGCCCTTTATTATTCCAATTTTACAGTTGAGAAAATTGAGGCAGACAGTGGCTAAGTGACTTGCCTAGGGTGATACAGCTAATAAGTGTATGAGAATGGAATTGAAGTTTTCTATCCATTTTATCCATCTTATCCCCTCATACCCAGGCCTTGCTCTTGAGTACTTTAATAATTTCATGAAGGGACAGAACCAGTATACAAATAACTTTAATGGAGGTGAGTGTAGGGAGAGAGGGATATATATATATATAGAGAGAGAGAGAGAGAGACAGGTGGGGGAGAGAGAGAGACAGAGAGAGAGAGACGGGAGGGGTGGGAGGAAGGGAGGGAGAGGGAAGGGGAAAGGGAGGGGGAGAGAGGGATTATTTTACAAAATAATTCTGGGCTATGAGAAATGTGAGCAGGGAAAATAAATGAATGTTGCATTTATTAAACATGTATTATGTGCAAAGGACTGTGCTAAGTGTTGGTGATGTAAACAATAAAATGGTGGTGCAGCAGCAAAACAGGTGATTGTCCTTTTTTTTAAATGTCATTTTCACTGAGAATAATATCAGTTTCTGATATTGAAACATTTGACTGTGCCAAGGATTTTGGTGACAAGTCTTTTTTCTTTTTGCGTTTTTTTTTTATTAGCTACAGCTGTAACATCTACAGAACTAGTTGCCAGGCTACGTCTTCATAGGGGTTGCTTCCCAGGATGATGGCTGTTTTAGTGCTCTTCCCAAGACTTGGGGGTTCAGGGTCATGGGCTGTCTACTCCAGAGTATAAGGGGAGATCATGGTCAAGGTGGTGGTAGAGGTAGTGACTTGACTTAACTGTCACCTGCTGCCTCCTGTCCCTCAGGTTTTCTTGCTATTTTTGGAGAGATTATTGTCTTCTGAGGGACAGAACAGACAAGGCTTCATGAAGGAAGCAGTTACTTGAAATGGACCTTGAAGGAAGGTCAATAGAGCTCAGGAAGAACTTGGGAGAGGTAGAAATTAAGATTAGGTAGAACATTTTATAGACTTTCAAATTCTATTTAAATGTTCTTGTTATTATTGTTATACATATAAATATGGAAATATTCATTCGACCAGATTATTTGCTATTACATAGCACTCTGAGCTTAACTTATGAACATGGGCTTACTGAATTCAGTCAAACTTGTATATGTGGAATTGGCAAGAGAACAATTTAGGCTTGACATGAGGGGAAATTCCCTAAAAATTAGAGCTGTCCATTAGTGGAATAAACTGCCACAGGAAGTAGGCTATGCCTCCTCACCGGAGGTCTTTAAGCAGAGGCTAGATGACCAATGGTTAGAAATTTTGTGATAGACATTCCTTATGAATATAGGTTGGACTAGATAACCACTTAGATCCCTTCCAACTCTAAAATTCAGTGATTTTGTGGGCATGTAGGCATAGCTTGATTCTGATAATGGTCTTGGGACTAACCTCCTAACAGACAGGTTCAGAGGCAGCTAGGTGGCTCAGTGGATAGAGAGCCAGGCCTTGGAACTAAGTCAGTATTGATTTTAAGATAGAAGATAAGGGGAGAGATAGAGATAGAAAGAGATAGATAGAGAGAGACAGAGACAGAGAGACAGACAGAGGCAGAGACAGAGACAGAGACAGAGATTCAGCCAGCTAGGAGCATCCATTGCCTTTGCTGTGATAACCTATAAATCTGCTTGTGAGGTTGGCTCTGCAAGTCGTTAAAGAAGACCCAGAGAGGGGCAGCTGGGTAGCTCAGTGGATTGAGAGCCAGGCCTAGAGACAGGAGGTCCTAGGTTCAAATCCGGCCTCAGACACTTCCCAGCTGTGTGACCCTGGGCAAGTCACTTGACCCCCATTGCCTACCCTTACCAATCTTCCACCTATAAGTCAATACACAGAAGTTAAGGGTTTAAAATTAAAAAAAAAAAGACCCAGAGAGGGGATAAGGATAGGAACTAGTCCTTTGATTTCCTTGGTTTAGGGAAATCCCAGCCGATGAAGCTCCCTCTGCAGATTGAAACCTCCTCTGCAAACCAATCCAGTATCCTTGCCAAGAAAACTCCAAATAGAGCCATGAAGAGTCAGACATGACTGAAAAACAACTAAACAACAACAATTGCAATTTATGGTCAAAATGAATTGCTTAGGACATCGAGAAATTAAGGGACTTGTCAAGAGTCTCTCAACCAGGATGTCTCAGAGGCAGCCTTGAAAACAGGTATCCCCGATTCCAAGGCTAGCTTTCCATGCTATCTTCACCAAATAGCCAGACTGAATGCAAAATGGTGTGGGAAAATACAATGAATTTGTCAGAGGACATGAAGATGAATCCTGGCTCTGTTTGCTTAGCATTTGTGTGACTGGGAAAGTGTGGATCTACATTCCTCAAGCCCTCTTCTGGTACTAAATCCAATGATCCTAGGAATCCTCTCAGCATCAGCCAAAGCTAGGGAACATATTGCTCCTCCTGGGAAGACACTGTCGACACCAAAAGCCGTTTGGATCCCAAAATATATAAAGGCCTTTGAACCTCTGTCAAGGGAGGAATGACCTGACAGTTTAGCCTAGAGGGCCAATGAGCAAAGGTTTTGGTTGAACTAGAAATGTGGCCATAGTAATGTTTCCTACTAGGTTCAGTAAACATATTGGGAAACCACTTTATCACAACTCCATCCTGTAGAAATCCATAGTGATTTTTAAAATACACATACATTTGGTCATGGTTTCGATGCTCCTCCCCACCCCCCCAAATTTTATTAGATGAAAATTAAATTGAATAAAAAGTAAATTTCTTTTTGAAGGGAGGGGGGAGAACACACACGAAATTTTGGAGTCTCAAGTGCTAATTCTTTTGCATAGGACACTTTTCTTTTCTGTAATGAATCATCGTAACACTTAAATTAAACACAGTAAAAGAATGGTTAATGTCATAACACGCTGACAATTTAACCTGGCCAATATTTTTATTGCCTTGTACAATAAACCTAACAGAGCACAACTTGCTTTTGACTGGTGGAAAATCGGTTATGAACCGCCAGGGAACGGCCAATTTTTCAAATGCAGCCATTCAGTCACACTATAGCCACTAATACTTTTTTTTCCTGTACACTATTGCTGTTATAATCTTTTGAGGATATTTTATAACGGCAATAACCTCCTCGAAATCAGTCTTTACTGCAGTTAATGACTGGACAGCTGGAGCAGTAACTAGCCTTGGCTTTGCCTTCCGTCATTAGCTAACAAACCAGTTGTTATCTGCAGGTAACAACCAATTTCTTATGGAATTTTCTTGATGAAAGTGTCTCACTGGATAAAAGTTTTTTCTCTAGCATCCTTCCTCATCAAGGTTTGACTGAGATGTGAAAAACTGGATAGGGTCTAAATGACTAAGAACTGAGCTAAGGCAGGCAGAAGGGATGGATGGTGGCAGATGAATGTGGCTGACTCATCCCAAGAGATCATTCATTTCTACCCACGTTATGTAGTTCTGCTCATGAAGGCATCCACGGCCTGTTTGGGTTCTCCGGTGCTATCTTCCAAGCATGACAAGGAAGGGACAGAGATCTGTTTCCCCTGCTCAGGCCAGAAGGTTATTATGGCTGAGTAGTCCAAATGGGGAAGCCAGGGCTTCATAGAAGACTGCCATGACTTCAGGGAAGAGTAGAGAAAGTAGAAGGCCAGGCATTGAAAGCAGAGAGAAATGTGCCTAATTGATAAAGTGATCTGTATCTTATAAATTGCTGAATTTAGATTTATACATTTACATTTCATGTGTGTTTCATTTTTGATCACCCTCGTAAAATGGGAGCATTTTAAACTTGTGATTTAAAGTTATGAAATGTTAATCTATTTTACAATGAACATATATTTTAAGTACAGGATTAGCAAATCTGGACTCCAGCGCTGATGCAAGATGTGTAAAAGCAAAGAATCGTTGCCATGATTAAATATTAACAGCTAGCCAGAGTAAAATATACAAAGGGAATTATTATAGAAAATGTTAAGCTATGGGATACCATGCCGAGTACTGCCCTCGACCTGTTAGCAGGTTGCAGAATGATTTATCCTTTACTCCCTCCTATCCTTTTCTCTGCCTTGCAATGATGGGAAAGGGTGGGGGGGAATCAACTGTTAAAAGAACTTTCCTTTTTCATTTATAATTTTGTTTTTAATACTCCTGGTACTTAGTATTATGAAAAGTGGATTGGGAGCTGAAACATTAGAGTAATGAGAAGGCACTACACAGTGATCACCTGTCTGCAACAGCAGTTTGAAATTCTGCAAATTTATTAGTGTTTACTGTACGAGGCTAAGATTTGATTCCTAAAATCATAGTGTTGATTGCAGTAACTTTACATATGCGTCTTTTACAAGCAGGGTAAAACAAAAAATTAATTTAAAAAAAAGTGAAATAAGATTTCCCAGCCTGGAGAGAAGACCAATTAAAATCACTTCAAATTTTTAAATGAGTTTTAATTTGAGAGACTGGAGCTCTTTCAAGAATATGGGTTTTGCTAAGTATTTGAAATCATTGTATATTGTGCATACCCACAGCCCAAGTTGCTTGTAAATTAACAAACATATAAAATGTACAGCAATGTATTCATTTAAAATTATCTGTGGGGCTATTCTCCCTTTGGTGCCAGGACACAGTTCCTTTGAATGCTAATGATCGCTTTATTGGAGTTTGGAGGCCAGATTAAGCCCCCTGGAATGGGATCAACCTACCTGACTGAAAATTCCAAAATTCAAACATCTCCAACCATTTCAAGTGATTCAGTGAGTTTAAATCATTCTAAACTTCACAAACCCAACCCTTTAACCTTTATTGAATGGCAGAAAAGTGTAAAGCATCCTTAACATTTCTGATCATTCCACACTGTGCTGGCCCCATAAAGCTTGTCTTTTCCAAATTTAAGCACTTAAAAATTTGAAGTGCTCCAATAAATTTAAATTGGCATATGCTATGCATATCAATGGGAAATTATTAGAACATTAGTGCCTGGAAACGGTGACTGAGGGCATGCAAACCAGTTCATACATTGCTATGGGATTGATTTTTAACGACTTTTTATTGATTATGTGCTTTTTAAGCTTGATACCCTTAGGTAGCCTCACACATGTAGCTCATAGAATCTTGACCTACTCACTCTTCAAAGCTACCTCTGTCTTTTCCTTTCTTCTCTTTCTTAAAAAGCCTGGAGTGACTTTAAAGTTAGTCATTAAATGTTCTAACTTAAATAATATTTTTCTAGGAACCTGAAGTGAGTTGGCCTTCCTTTAGAAGAACCTCTAGAGCTGGCCATCTTGCTTTTATTTTTTTAAACATTTATTAATATTCATTTTTAACATGGTTACATGATTCATGCTCCTACTTTCCCCTTCACCCCCCCGCACTCCCCTCACCCATGGCCGATGCACATTTCCACTTTAACATGTGTCATTGATCAAGACCTATTTCCAAATTGTTGTTAGTTGCATTGGTGTGGTAGTTTTGAATCTACATCCCTAATCATGTCCACCTCAACCCACGTTCAAGCAGTTCTTTTTCTTATATGTTTCCTCTCCTGCAGTTCTTCCTCTGAATGTGGGTAACGTTCTTTACCATAAGTTCCTCAGAACTGTCCTGGGTCATTGCATTGCTGCTGGTACAGAGGTCCATTACATTCAATTTTACCACAGTATATCAGTCTCTGTGTACAATGTTCTTCTGGCTCTGCTCCTTTCACTCTGCATCAGTTCCTTTCTTTCCAGTTCACATGGAATTCCTCCAGTTTATTATTCCTTTGAGCACAGTATTATTCCATCACCAGCATATACCACAATTTGTTCAGCCAGCCATCTTGCTTTTAGGATGATGTCAAGGGGGCAGCTAGGTTGATCAGTGGATTGACAGTCAGACCTAAAGATAGGAGGTCTTGGCTTCTGAAACATTCTAGCTGTGTGACCCTGGGCAAGTCACTTAACCCCCATTGCCTAGCCCTTTCCACTCTTCTGCCTTGGAACCAATACACAGTATTAATACTAAGACGGGAAATAAGAGGTTTAAAAAAAAGGATGATACCAAATGGTCCTGTGGCTAGAAATCATATGCCCACATTGCCTGAAAAACAGGAATTTGGGGATTTTAAATGGGATCTTTCCTTGGTCAGGTACAATGGGATTTGTTTTACAAAAATCAGAGCCCAAGATAAAGCATAAAGTAGGGGAGAGGTGTTTGGGAGTGGGCAGAAAATAATAGAGGAAGGATTGGCAGCAGTCTTCAACTATTTCAAAAAGGGATACTACCTTTGGAGTGTTAAATTATGACTCTACTGACTATTGATTTTTGTTCCCCTTACTCATGAATAATTTTAATGTTTCAGCTTCACCAGAGCACCTGAAAAATCCTTCCTTCATTCCTTTGTTTCTTCATTTGTTCATTTCTTCCCTTCTTCCTTCTCTTCTTCCTCCCTCTCTTCCTCCCTCCCTTTCTTTCTTCCTTCTTTCCTTCCTTCCTTCCTTCCCCCTGCCTTCCCTTCCCTTCCTTCTTTGTCTCCATTTCATTGTCTTCCCTCTCTCCATCCTTTCCTCCTTTCTTTCTTCTCTCCCTGCCATCCTCTTTCCTTCTTTTCTTTCATTCTTTCCTTCCTTCCTTTTTTCTTTCTTAAGCATTTATCTACCATATATAGGCAACTGTTCTGGTTGCTAAGTGAGATACAAAGTTGAGACTAAACATGGTCCTTGACTTCATTGAGATTCCAGTCTATTGAGTAGTGTAACTCGTAAACATAATTACAATACACAACAATATACAAGAAATACATTGGAGAAATTAAAAACAAAATGCATATGTGAAAAGTAGGAAAAAGAATGCTATAAAAGTCTTTGAGGTCCCTCAAAATTCTGTTATTCTGTGATATTTTAGATCATAACTGATGAGTGAATCAGAAAATAGAAAATATGACAGTCAAGTTTAAATTAGGTACCCTTAGTAAAGTCCTCCTCTCCAGAAAGGAAACTATTTGAGCTTGATAGAATAGGCTTCTAAAAATGGACCTGAAAGGGACCTTAGAGATTATTTAGTACAAAGTCGTGATTTTATAGACGAGAATACCAGAAACCAAAGAAATGAAATGACTTTCCCAGGGCTTCTTGGTGGTAAGAAGCAGAGAGAGCAGAGTCCCCTTATAGAAAGTGACTTTTCAAAAGATTCCTCTTTGTAAAAAATATCATGCTGATTGCATTAAGGCTTGCACACAGATAACTATAATATATAAGGCAGAGTATGAAAAGTGCATGGGAGAGACAGTAACTACTATGAAACCTCAGTGGATGGAAAAATGATTTCCTGATTGAGATGTGCTGGGTTAGGGATTCAGATCAAAGAATGTTGTGGCACATTTAGCCATTGGCTATATGTACAGAATTCCAACATAACCACTTTCAATGATAGAAATAGAATTGGGGTTCCTCTCTTCCCTCACTTTTTCTTTTTGCTGTATATGATACCAAAATAATCAGTGGGACTTATGCTTTCCTCTAAAATGACAATTTATCTCAGCATATTGTAGACATAGTCCAAGGCTGTTGTTTCTTCTTGCAAGCAATGCCTTGAAACAGTTAACTAAAATAAAGAATATTATCAATATTGTATCAGTCACAGATGAGAAACTACATATCAGGATCAGTGTAATTCATTCATTGGTTTATGGACACTGAGTCCTCCAGGGAGTGTCACAAATCCACTTGATGTCCCTGAGTGTTAGATTTAGCATTTGGATCTTTGATTTAGCTGAAAGATGTGTGTAAAAACTCTTGCAGGCAGACAACTCCCTACAGGCGATCCATCTATGTTGGCTTTTACGTAACAGTTATTCCAATCAAGTGTCAGCAGTAACTTAAGCTCACTAACTTGCCTCCAAATTCACATTTTTCAAAGGCTAGAATGTACATGACTGGTAGCTGGGATGAAGAACATCCCCTTGGGAGAAGTTGGGACCTTTTTTCTGTTCTTTTAAAGCCCTGAAGTTGCTACCTGAAGAGCCTCTGTTTTAGAGACGGTCAAGGTGAAGAGTTTGGGTTTTCAGCTCCTCTATTCTAGGCATGATTTATTGCCCTCTCTAAAACCAGAAGCAGTCAGAAAAAGTGTAACAGATGTCTTTCACAGCAGCCCTCCTGCAATTCTATGCTCCCTTTAGAATCTTTGTTAAGGTTTGGGAAGGACTTTCTCCAATCAGCTCATCCTGATGGCAGGTACAGCTTTTAGTCTCTGGGTAGGGATGGCTGAACAGTGTCAACTTTCTAGGATTTCCACTGTGTCTCTCAACAAAGACAACATAAGTCAGATTCCCTGTGTCTATGGAGAATTCCTTACCATTGGCTATAGGCTCTGAATCAGAGCAAGAATTAGGTCTCACCTCTCCTAGTATCCCCCTTAAAGGTCATTGTAGCCCCTAGAACCTAGGATACACCTGGTGAACGTTTACTAAATGAATGAGGCAGGATGCAAAGTAAGAGAAAAAAAAGTAGCATGGTTTAGCTTGGTGCCTGATGGGAAGGGGAAAAGATGTGGAATTATTTATCTCCCTAGTTGTAGAAATGAGAAAGTTGGGATGGTGACTCCAGGCATGGGGATTCAGTCCTGTTTTCTAGAGGATAGTGGTATTACTCCCTCTTTAAATTGGGCTTAATATTATTGTTTATAGGCAATGCGATCTATTATTCAGAAAATTTCCCAGGAAAAGGCTTCGACACATTTTTTGAAAAAGAATTTTTTGAAAGGTTTAGACAAATCAATGAATGACACATATAATAGTCTATTAAGGATCATTCAGCTCTTTTGGGACATCCTCAACTTGAGGGCTGATATCAAGGAGGATGACTACAGTTTCCCACCTATCCCCTAATGTGCCCAACATGGATAAAATGCTGGCTAGTGGGACTGGAGAACTCCTTTGGGATGGGGATTCTGATTATTCATATGTCCTCAGGGAGATTACTCACTGAAAGTAACATTATCCTCACAGGTTTTCTTTTTTTATCTTTGGGAAGAAAAAATATTGCTAGTCAAGGAGGTACCATGAGTATAGTAGAATAAGCAGTTCAGAGGACTTGGATTCCAATCCTCCTTCTGACATTTAGTACGTGTGTAACATGAGCTAGGTGTTGACAGCTAGATGGCTCAGTAGATATAGCTCCAGGCCTGAAGTCAAGAAGACTCAAGTTCAGATCTGGCCTCAGACATTTATTAGCTGTGTGACCATGAGCAAGTCACTTAATTCTATTGCCTCAGTTTCCTTATCTGTCAAATAAGCCAGAGAAGGAAATGGCAAACCACTCTTTGCCAAAAAACCCAAAACAAAACCCAAATGAGGTCACAGAGTTAGACACAACTGTAACGACTAAACAACAATAACAGCTATCAGACATCCAGGTTCTCATTTTGTAAAATGTGAGGGAAATTGGATGATATGGCTGCCATGGTAATTTCTAATTTAGAAATTTCTAATTTCTAAAATTCTAAATCTATGATTCTCTCTCCAGTAACTTAGAAATAAACTATAAACTTTTCAAGTACTTTGGCTGTGTATCTCCTGAATGTTTTCCATGCACAGGTCTCTGTGCTATTCACTGAGGGCCAAAAGATAGCTTCTGTCCTAATGGGGCTTATAAATCTAGTCAGGGGGACAAAGTTCACACCAGGAAGGAGTCATCCAATAGTACTTATGTGTGCTCAGTGTCAGTGCAGTCAGACACATAAGAATTCAGGAAGAGTTCATAGAATCACAGAATTTAGAGTCAACCCCCAACTGAAAGACAATTTCCTCTAAATCTAATGATAAACCAGCTCTTGCTGAAAGATCTCTGTGTCTGTGTCTCTGTCTTTCTCTGTGTCTCTGTCTCTGTCTCTGTCTCTATCTCTGTGTCTCTGTCTCTCTCTGTCTCTCTGTCTCTCTCTCTCTCTCTCTCTCTCTCTCTCTCTCTCTCTCTCTCTCTCTCTCTCTCTCTCTCTCTCTCTCTCTCGGCAGAACTTACTACCTTCCAGGACAGTTCACTCTATTTTGGAATAACTCTAGCCACTAATTTTACCTTATATCTAGCCTAATTGTCACTTTATACCTTACATACATTGAATCTAGTTCTGTCTTCTACAACCAGGCAACACAAGTCTAATCCCTTTTTCAGGTGACTTACCATGTCCCTAATAAATGCTCTCTCCCTCAAGTTTAAAATCCAATTTTTGTGACCAATTCTCATATGGCTAGGATTTGAGGTCCTTTCCCAATCTGGTTACCAAGTTCTGGATGCTTTTTAGCCTACAAATGCTATTCCCAAAATTTGGTAAGTAGAACTGAGAATAATATCCAAAAAGTGGTCAAGACCAGTCAGGACATTATTCCTGGAAGTCATGCCCTTCTTGATGCAGCCCAAGATTAAATTAACTTTCTTGGCAGCCATATCATAGGATTAATTCATTTTGAGATTATAGTCTACTAACCTTCCTCCTTCCCCTACCCCAATCTTATTTAGATGAATTGCTTCTTCCACCATCTTGTGCTTGTGAAGTTAATTTTTTAAAACACAAATCTAAGATTACATCTATCTCTCTTAAATTTTATCTTATTTGATTTGGCTAATGTTATAGCCTATCGATATATATTTTTATGCTAACTTTGTTATCTATTATTATCTATCCCTCTGAGCGTTGTCATTTGAAACTTTAATAAGCACGCTGTCCATTCCTCTGTCCAACTCATTGAGAACAGATTAAACAGTATGGAGCCAAGTGTTGATTAGTTGTTAATTCCACAGGAGATCTCTTTCCAATTTGACTTCAAATCATGATGTCAATAGCTATCCTTTGGATCCATTGTTACAACTAGATCCAAACTCTACTTAATTGTCTATCATTTAGCCCACACCTCTCTTCCATACAAAATAGCATAATGGACTATATCAACAGCCTTGCTAAAAGTGAGCTAAATCCTTTCCCTTACAGCATTCCCTTAATCTACTAGTTTAGTAACCTTGTCAAAAAGGGAAATAAATTGAGTTTTCTGTGACTTGTTCTTCATGAAGCCATGTTTTGTGGCCTTTACTTCTTTTTCTATAGTAACTATTCTTTTAATAACATATTCTAATACTTAAACCTGGTGAAGAATGAAACACAGAAGGAAGACTTTAAGCCAATATTATTTGTGTATATTGACTCAAAAATTTTAAACAAATCCTATCAGACTATAGCAATTTAACCAAAAATCATTCATTATGACCAAAGTAGAATTTATACCAGGAATGCAATATTAGGAAAACAATCAAACTGATTAATCATATTAAAAACCAAGACATTCAAAACCACATGATCTCAAGAGATTCTGAAGGGGGCAGCTGGGTAGCTCAGTGGATTGAGAGTCAGGCCTAGAGACGGGAGGTCCTAGGTTCAAAACCGGCCTCAGATACTTCCTAGCTGTGTGACCCTGGGCAAGTCACTTGACCCCTATTGCCCACATTTACCACTCTTCCACCTAGAAGCCAATACACAGAAGTTAAGGGTTTAAAAAAAAAAGATTCTGAAAAAGTACAGTGCTCTTTTTTGTGTGATTGTGTATGTGCTAAATATCCTAAAAAGTGTAGAGGGTATTTTGTTGAATATCATAAAAAGCATCTGTCTAAATCAAAAGCATGCATCATGTGCAATGGGGATACACTAAATTTTTTCCAATAAACATGAGAATGAAGCAAGAATGCCCTCTCTCCCCATTATTATTTGATAAAGTCCTAAAAGTAAAAATCAGTTAGACAAGAGAAAGAAATTAATGATATGAAGATAGGCAAAGTGGCATTAAAACTATTGCTATTTGCTGATAATATGATGACATACTTGGAAAATACTAGGGAATCATCAAATATACTAATTGAGGCTATAGCTTCATCAAAGGTGAAGGTTAAAAAATAAACCATTAAAAATCGACATTGCTTCTATGTAACAATAACAAAATCTAAGAAACAATAATCACATTTTAAAAATTTTATAAAATGCCTAAAATATCTGGGGAATAATCTACCAAAGCACACAAAAGACTTGTATCAATTCATATACAAAGTACTCCTTAAAGAAATCAAGAACAATTTAAATAGCTTGAGGAATATTTAGTGCTCATGGCTAGGCCATGCCAATATTGAAAAAAAATTACAATACTAGTAAAGTTAATTTACACTTTTAATGCTATACCAATCAAATTACCTAGGGGATACTTTATAGAATTTGATTTAAAAAACAATAAAATTCACTTGGAAAGACAAAAGATTTGGAATATCAGGGGAAATGATGACAAGAAAGAGGGAAGAAGTAAGAATAGCATTTCTAGATGTCAAATTATTTTATAAAGCAACAGTCATCAAAATCATCTGTTATTGGTTAAAAAAAATAAGAATTAGATCAATGGTCTAGAGAAGGAAATGATAAACCACTCCAGTGTCTTTGCCAAGAAAACCCCTAATGGGGTCATGAAGAGTCAGACACAACTGAAAACAACTGAACAACAAAAAGACCAATGGAACAGATTAGACAATGGAGAACCAGAAACAATGAAACTCAATAACTCAGTATTTGTTTTTTCTACATTGCTAGGAAAACTGGAAAGCAGTCTGGCAGAAGTTAGACTTAAATTTTATACCATATTCTATATTACATCCTAAATGGATATGTAACCTTGATATTAAAGATCATTCATTTTCAAAAATTGGAGAGAAGTAGAGTATATACCTCTCACAGCTCTGGATGAGAGAGATTTTCTTAATCAAACAAGAGTCAGAGGCAATGATAAAAGATAAAATAGATGGCTGATTATATGAAACTGAAAAGCTTCTGAACAGACAATGTTAATGCACCTAGGATAAGCTGAATGAGGAAAAAAATCTTAGTATCAAATTTCTCAAATAAACATTTGATATTCAAGATAATATATATGTATGTTTACATACACATACATACAAGTATATATGTCTCCCTCTAAATGTATGTATATACAAACCATTACCCAATAAATAGTCAAAGGCTATAAACAGTTCTCAAAAGATTTGCAAATTATTCACACACATGAAAGAATGTTCCAGCTCACTAAAAATAAAAGAAATGCACATCAATACAATCCTGAGATTTTACCTCACACCCTGCAAATTAGCAAAGATACAAAAGAAGGACAATAGTCAATGCTGGAAGGGTAATAGAATGATAAGCATATTAATATATGGTTGATCGAGTTGCGATATGGTACAACCATTTTGGAAAACAATTTGGAATTATGCAAATAAAGTGACTGAAATACTTATACTCTTTGAACCAGAAACTCCATCACAGAATTTATACTCCAAAGAAACCATCAATAAGAAAATTCTATATGCACCAAAATATTTATAGACGCATCTTTTGTGATAGCAAAGAATTGGAAATGAAGTAGACATCTATCCATGGGGGCAGGACTAAACAAACTGTGGTTCACAAATGCAATGGAATATTACTGTATTACAAGAAATGATGCATGTGGTGAATACTGAAAAGCATGAAATGATCTATATGAACTGATGCAGAGTAAACAGAGGCAAGAAAACAACATAAACATGAACTATAACAACACAACTGGAGAGAACACATCCATAAAATTGTAAAAAAAGAATGCCTAAAGATCAAGCAGGATTAGAATAAAGATATATGAGAGTATGCCCCCAATTCACCTTTTCATATACATGGACACACCACAGATTTTAGACATTTGTAAATGTTTTTGGACTTATTCAATGTTTCAATCAGTCATGCTAACCTTTTTCCTCTTCAAAAAAAATACTATTTATCATATGGGATGACTCTTTGGGAGGGTGAGAGACACTGGGGATAACCATGATTAGGTTAAACAAAAACAAAGAACAATTAGAACTAATTTAAAATAGTATTTTCTAGAATTTTTTCAAGAATAAAAATCTGCTTACTTAATTCTTAATTCTTACTTAATTACTTAATTCCATTCTCTTCCCTTATTATTGGAAAACCATTATCTCAGGGACCTTGGCCCCTTGATATCTTCTCTGTACAACAGGTAAAACCATGAACCCCTTATGTTCTATTACTGTCTATATTTGAACACTCTCCTATTCCTCAATACACTTCCAAGATCAATCATAGGTAGTGACTCCATGATCATATTCACCAGTTCTTTCAGTACATGAGGATATTTTGCATCTGGGACAAGTGATTTGGATATATCAAGAGCAACTTGGTACTTATTTACTATTTCCTGACTTCTCTTGGAATGACAAATCCCTATTTGGCCATATTTGTTTTGTAGTTTCCTATTCCAAAATAATTCTCTTTAAGCAGAAAAAAAGAAACTAAGTTAAGAATCGAGTAGCCATGTTTTCTCTTCATCCTTAGTTCTCATCATGTCATCCTCCCCGATCAGAAGCCCTATCCCTTTTCTGAGACTTCCTTTTCCCCATATAGAGCTAAAAGAAAAAAAGAGGCTTTCTGTTGCCTTAACTTTTACCACATCAACTCATTCTGAGCTTTAGCACTGCGGGTATGGTTCTTATGTGACCATGTCATTCTTTTGTATTCGTTCCCTAATAATTTAACCTTGCTTAAAATCCAAGTTGGTAACTGAATTCCCTGTGCATCTACATCAATCTTTTTAGACAATTTCCTTATTTTCTTACATATTAGAATTGTTTCTCTTTGTGTCTTCAGAATCTTATTCTTAAAAATTTCCCATCACTCCTGGGCATTAACTTTCTCTGGAGAACTTTAATCTGTGAGATCCTACCCAGCCTTCCACTCAACTGTCTTCCAGGAAAATTTCACAAAGAAGATGGAACTTGATCTGAACCTCTAATGGTGTGGATTTTGGATATGCTAAAAGGTATGGGGAAGTAATTCCAGGGAGTAAGAGTGACATAAGTCTAGATATCAAGGAGAGGAAGTGCAGGATGCTTTTGGGAACAATGAGAAAGCCAGTTGGACTGTGAGGAGGTTTAATTAGGGCAATAGTAGAAGATAGGACTGGAAATATAGGTTAGGATCAGATCCCAGAGTACCTTGATTGCCAGAGAGAGGAGCTTGATCTATTTTTTTTTTTTTTTGGTACAGGCTATAGGGAATCTTTGAAGGTTATTGGGAAAAGGAATGACAGAATAAATGCTGTCCCCTCTTCCCCTTCTCTCTTTTCACATAGATATCACCCTAATTCAGGCCTTCATTACTTCTATACCAGATTAGATTATTACAAAATTTTTCTCTTAAGTGATCTCTCTGTTTTAAGTCTCTTCCTTTTTCTGTCTATCCTTCACACAACTGCCAGAATGATTTTGCTAAAAGGTAGATCTGAACACATCATTCCCCTACTCAATAAATTCCAATGACACCCTTTTACCTCTAGGATAAAATAAAAACTTCCATTTTACATATAAAGCTTTTCTAAATTGTCTCCAACCTTTCTAAACTTGTTCATTTACTTTGTAGACTAGTCAAACTGACCTTCTTATTTCTCCTCACACACAACCTTCTAGCTCCCATTTCTATTCCTTTCTGTCTCCCATGCCTGTAATGGACTTCCTCTATCACCTCTGCCTCTTGGAATCCTAGTTTTCTTCAAAACTCAGCTCAGGTTCCCACTGTCCTAGGCACCAGAGCTTAGAAAGATAAAAGTAAAATAATATCTGCCCTAATGGGGTCTACCTTTTCTCAGGAGAGCTAGTATATGTGTACATAGACATAGCAAAGTTTAGAGGGTCTAGGTTACTCACATTCACTTGTTAGTCATTCCTCAGCCTACAGTTTGCCTCATTCCCATTTTTAATCTTATTTTCTCAGGCACTAAGAGAATTCAGGAGTTTATTTGTATATACTCTCATTAATTACTAAAATTCTAACTTGCCTCTTATTTACCTAAGAAAGAGAAGACCTTATTTAAATATATATATCAAAAATTTTTAAATTTAATGTAATAGATAAATCTCCTTTTCCAAAAGCAGTTAGCCCTCTCTCTGTCTCTGTCTCTGTCTCTGTCTCTCTGTCTCTGTCTCTGTCTCTGTCTCTGTCTGTCTGTCTGTCTGTCTCTCTCTCTCTCTCTCTCTATATATATATATATATGTGTGTGTGTGTGTGTGTGTGTGTGTGTGTGTGTATACACACATATATTAGATACCTTAAGGTCCTAGGATTAAATATTGAAGTTACAGGATATACAATTTATTAACAATGCAATCAGTAATAAAACAAAGACATAATTATTTACAATATTTTAGCTGTGAAAATGATCCCAACTAGAATCATCTCCAAGTGTCATTGTAAGAATAGATGACTTCCCTTTACTTCTGAGAACACAATTTTATACCACTTGGTTCCTTCAGGATAACAAATAAAATATCTTTGTAAGAATTTTCTTTGCAAGATGAAGGTTAAAGCAGTCCCATCAAGAAAAAATACTTCTCTATCCTCTTTCTCTTTGTCTTCTCCAGTTTCTCTCTGGTCATGACAGGAAAACGGTATCTTTATCTTCTCTCAAATCATTGCTCTTAACAGTCTTTCCAAACTATCAATTAAAATCACCATTTCTACATCTTCACATTTATCTCTTAAAGATGAAGTAACAGTATCTGCAGTCGGTAGCAACATATTTTACATAAGCATCTACAAAAGACACTTTTTTTTAAGGAGGGAAGAAAATGATAATAAAAAAGGCTTCATATTTCTACATGTTCCATACATTTCTACATGAAATCTTTCCTGATGCTCCACCCTAAGCTAGTACTATTCCCCACCCCAAATTACTTTGTATTGCTTGGTATATTTTCATAGATGCTGTACCTACATATGTACATGCTATTTCTCTTGATAGAATGTTAGTTTTTTGAGGGCAATTGCCATTTTTCCCCTCTTCTAGTGCCTAATACAATGTCCAGCACAGAGTAGGTGCTTAAAAAACTGCATGTTGGTTAATATATTTTTGGAAGGCTAATCTGGTACTCCTTTAGTTCATGTAAATTTTATTAAATGTCTACTTAGTGCCCATCTCTGCCTGTAAAAGAGTTAAGTGGTCATTTGTGGGCGAGAGAAAGAAGGAAACCTGATTTGTAACCAGAATCTCCTCCTTTTGCCCATGGAACTTTGAAGTGTAGCCCAAATTTGAGGTCCCTTTCACCTCCTTGGGCTCAGGGAATCCATAGGGATGGCACATATGTGTTGGCTTCTTCCTTCTCCAATTTTTTGAAGAGCTTTGGCCCAAAGCTATGAAATTTGGGAAGTTTCCTCTCCAGCATTTGGTATAGAATTATTACCAAATGCTAGTAAGGAATCCAGCCAGATAATGAATATCAGCTAAAACCAAAACCCTTAAACAACGTAATATTTATAATAAAAGCACACATACACACATGCACACACATGCCAGTGTGGTGCTGCAGGCTGATGGAGCTCAGCTGCCAAATCACAGCAGCTGAGAACCCTGGGTAAGAAATCCCAAGCCAAGCAATAGCTTGCTTTAAAGCTACAGATGAAAGTCCATAAGAATATAAGAAGGCAGGTGCAGGGGTTCCATCCCTGGAAGGAGGAGATAGTTGTTTTCTATTCTGCCCTGCCTTGTCCAGGTAGTAAAATCCTATCCTGGACTGAGTATCAGAGGACCTGGGTTTATTTATATTCAGGTCCTATGAGACCTTGGTAGAGTCACTTTCTTTCTGTGGTCTTCAGTTTTCTTATTGGTAACATGAGGGTATCTGTAGTATAAGGGTGGAAGGACTTTTCTAGTTCTGGAATCTAGTAGTTATTCTTAACATCTCCATGATTATGCCCATGATCACTTTCCTGGAAGGCAGGTACCATGTCTGCTTTGAGTACAATGTCAGAACTGGAAGACCCTTTAGAAATCATATAATTTAAAACATTCATTTTGCATATGGGGAAAGTGAGGCTCAAAGAGAAGTGACTTGTTCAACATCACAAAGGAAGTTAGCAGTAGAACCAGAACCAGGACTCAGATTTCCTTATTCCTAGTCCAGCATTTTTTGTTAAGATTTAGGAAGACTTCGATTCACATTCTGTCTCTTACCATTACTAGTTTTATAATTATGGATGAGTCACTTCCTTTTCCAGAGCTTCCATTTCCTCATTTGTAAAATGGGGGCTTTGATGCCTACTTTTGCTTTTGTACCTACTTCATGGGACTGTTGTGACACTCTGATGAGATCATACATATAAGGTACCTTGCAAACAATTTTTTTTCCCCCATGAAAAGTCATATCTTTCACTAGCATGGCCATACTAGCCAACTGTATCAGGGATATCTAAGGGAAATTCCATCCAGAGGTGTGATGACAGGTAAAATCTTCAGGTTTGGGAGCTTGAAGTTAATAGGCTTAAGATGAATGAGTTGGTCATTTTCTTTGAATGACTCATAGACTATCAGAAGGAATTTGGAGATCAACTCCTATTTTACATATGGGTAAACTGAGACTAAAGGGAATAAAGTGATTTTTCTCTAAGTATTTGTTAGAGGTGGAGAATGGACTAGAAACAAAGTCACATGATCCTAGGGCCATTGTTCTTTCCTTCACATTCTATTGTCTGTTTGGCTCCAGGTGCCTCAGAGATCTTTTATTCCTTGATTTCTTCTCAGGAAACTGGGTGAAGCCAGAAACTCTCTACATATTCAATTAGTGACTATTCTTTTGTGTACATTAAATCTTAGGAGTATTCAGAGTTTGCTGCTGCCAAGTGATGTGATGTGAGGGGTTACTCTCACCAAATTATCAGTCCTTCTACCTGTCTTTTCATGATTATAATTTTATTTCTTTGACTCTAAAGGTTTTCCAGTTGGAAATAGCCCTGGGACACTTTGGAGGTGGTGATTGGTGTTGATGGTGGTAGTGATTAGGTAACAGCCAATTGAGAATAAGACCAATATGGATGGAGCATAGAGAGAAGAAAGTCAATCAATACTTAAAGCATATAAATACGTACAAGAAAGCAGAAGGAAATTCAGAAAAGGACATGAGTAAGTAGGGCAGTGTTGGAACTGCCATGTTAAATTTGAATGATAAAAAAAAAACACATATAAGCTATATGTGGTGGGGATTTACAGTTTACTTTTCAATCTTCTTTTTCTGTTTTATGTATGAAGTTGCATTCATATTTGTCAAGTTCATAATAATAAAACGGGAAAAAGAAATGGAGCACAGGATAAGTACCTGGGTATGGGAGGGAAAGAAGGAGACACTAGGAGGCAGAGAAGGCTACTGTGAGAAGGAGGTGAGATGGTGTCAGGGCCAAGCTTTGCTTATTTCACCATCAGATGAAAATAGTATATTGATTGGGCCCTGAACTTCCTCTCTTGTTTCAGGGCCACCTACTACTCCATCTACAAAGCATTTCTAACTAGAATTTTTATTACCAGAGGAAATGGAATAGGTAAAATAGTAAATGGCTTTAGCTTCCCCTTCATATTGCTTCAGGAGTACAATGGGCAACGAATTATGGTATAAAATCAGAGCTTCTAGACCTTGTCCATATTTTTCATTCATTTGTGCAATAAATAGACTGAGTTCATACCCTCCCTAACCAGGAGCTAGACAGTGTAGGGGAATTAAGACACTTCTTGCCTCCATAGAACTTTTTGTGTAGTGGAGGAGAAAAGGCATTCATATAAATAAGCATAACCCCAGTCAAAATGTGATTTTAAAAAAAACTGTTAAAGACACAATGGGAACTTGTTATATCATCTCCACTATATCAGATTATTTGACTTTCTTATATGTATCTCTTCTTTCTCCAATTACTCTGTTGGCTTTTGTAGGCAGAGACCATTATCTCCAATTTCATGAGCATCATAAAACCTAGCACTGGTCTAGACCCATAATGAGGATTCAATGAATATTTATCCAGAGATAGATGGATGGGATTTCTTACTCACTCCATATAGCCAGTCTATTGTTGAATCTTAACATTTTTACTTTCACAAAATTTCTCATATATGTCCCTTTCTCTCCACATACACAACTATCCTAGTTCAGTCCTTCATCACTGCTCTCCTAAACAACTGCAATCATCTTTTTCCTTTCTCAAGTTTCTCCCCATTCTGGTTCATCACTTTTCAACAAAAGTGGTTTTCCCAAAGTGTAGGTCTGTCCATGCAATCTCCTCTACTCAATAAACTCCAGTGGCTCCCTATTATCTCTAGGATCAAAAAGTAAGATCCTCTGTCATTTAAAGCTCTTTGCAATCAGAGTCTTTTCTATTTTCCCCAGCATTTTACTTATTTTCCCCACCTCCCCACCACCACTTACTCTACTATCTAGCTACACTACCATTTACCATTCCTCTTATCTTCCTGCCTTTCCATTGACTATTCCTCATTCCTGGAATGTTTTCTCTTCTCTGACACTTAGTTTCCATGAATTCCTTCAGTCATCCAGCCAGTAAGTCAATAAACATTTAATAAACACCTACTATGTGCCAGGTATAGTGCTAAATGCTGGAAATACAATCCCATTTTTACTAGGCTTTTCTTGGTTCCCCCAGTTGCTAATGCTGGAGAGATTACCTTTCATCTACTCTGCATATATCTTATTATCTAATTAGTTTTTGTTCTCTTTCTTCTCTTCCTCCTCCTCTTCCTCTTCTTCCTTCCTTCTTTCTATCTTTCTATCCTTCTTTCTATTTCTCTCTTTCTCTTTTTCCTTCCTTCTTTCCTTCTTTCCTCTTTCTTTCTTTCTTTCTTTCTTTCTTTCTTTCTTTCTTTCTTTCTTTCTTTCTTTCTTTCTTTCTTTCTTTCTTCTTCTTCTTCTTCTTCTTCTTCTTCTTCTTCTTCTTCTTCTTCTTCTTCTTCTTCTTCTTCTTCTTCTTCTTTCTCTTCCTCCTCATTCCTCCATTAGAATGTAAAATCCTTCAGGGGAAATACTATTGGTTTTGCCATTCTTTTGATAGATTCCTGGCACATAAGAAGCACCTAATGGATTCTGGTTTATTGGTCAATTATCTTTGGTATGGTCTGTCATCCTGTAACTAACCTCTTGCCGAGGAATTGCTAAAGATCAGCATCCAGTGAGGCATAAAACAAGATGTGCTCACAGAAGTTATTTGCCAGTGTTTTGAGCAGGGTTTAAACATGTGGAAGAGGATCTTTTGTTGATATCAAGGCTTTTTTTCACTTGTTCATTTTGCTGACTATGTCATCTTCACTGAGATCCATGATTACTAAATGAGATACACACAGGCAAAACTAAGTGGATTGGAGATGCCATATTATCCCAAATTATGGCATCCATTTGGGAAGAGAGTCTATGAAGTTAGTCCAGCAATATATAGAGTATATATTGTATGAAACCTCTGACAAAAGAGAGTCAGCTGGGCAATGAAAATTAAATAGGAACATAGATTTAGACCTTAGAGGTCACCTAGTCAAATCTATTTTCATAAATGAGGAAACTGAGGCCCAGAGAAGTTAAGTAACTATATCCAAAGTCACAAAAGAATAAATGGTAGAGCTGGGATTTTAATTCCAAATCCAGCACTCTTTTTATTATCTCCTAATGCCTTTCTTATAAAAAAAGAAAACCAGATAGGCTAGATAGGAAGAGTTAAACAGAACTTTCAGTGACTCAAATTTCTCTTTGCCTAAATTTCTCCCTTTTTGATATCATTGTTCTTCTTGGGAAACTGTGATTTTGAATCAAGGAACCTGAGTCTCAGAAGAATCAAAATTACAAGTAATCTAAGGATAATTCAAAAGCTTGTGGTGAATTGCAGTGTGTTGTTGACAGTGAGTAAGGTATGAGAGAAGTATCCCCAGTGATGTGGTCATAACACCACTGAAGTAGCATATCCCGACTGCTACCTATCTTTTTCACTCTCCAAAGCATCTTCAAACAAGTCACTTAACTTCTATTTGCCTCAATTTCCTCAACTAGAAAATGAGGAGATTGGCCTCAGAGGTCTCTTTTAGCTCCAAATTTGGCAGCAATCTACCTCCAAGACACAAAATTCATACATGATTCCTTAAAGTGTGGAGACCATTTTATGTTAGATTCTCCATTTTTCTCCATTTCTTCTTCCTACTACCATAAGCTTTCTTATTGTCCTCTAGATTCTTTTATCAAGAATTCATTTATTCTTTGTGTTCCTGAGTTGTGAACTTCAACTCTCTTATAATTCAACTCTGGTTTTTCATCCCAAATGCAAAGGCTTCTAGAACTGTGTCTAGGTGTGCCATAGTGGAGAAAAAAACTGTCCTGAGTCAGGGAGATCTAGGTTCAAGTCCTGTTTCTACCCTCTACTGGAAGTTTCAAGTCCTGTTTCTACCCTCTACTGGAAGTGTGACTCTAATCACTTAACCCTTCAGTGACCTAAGTCATTCTCTAAGACTATAAGTTGCAGCAAAGGTATTGATCTATAGTGGTAGAGGTAGCTAGTTGTATGGTAGATAGAGTACTAAGCCTGGAGGCAGGAAGACCTGAGTTTGAATCTGGCCTCAGACATTTACTAGCCATGTAACCCTGAGCAAGTCACTTACCCCTGTTTGCCTCAGTTTACTCAGCTATAACATGGGAAAATATTGGCATCTACCTCACAGCATTATTGTGAGGACCAAATAAAATAATATTTGTAAAGAGCTTAACAAGTGCCTGGCACCTAATGAGTACTGTGTCCATGTTTATATTCCCTCTTTCCTATATGACACTTCCCTATAATAGATGCCATCAGAGATATATTTTTAAAAATTTACCCTGACAATTTCCTTTCTAAGTGTTGACTCCTAAGTTTTCCATTTGATAATCATGGGATCCTAGACGTTGAGCAGGATGGAACCTCAGACGCCCTCTAGTCAACCTGCTCATTTAACAGATGAAAAACTAAGTGGACAAGATCTGGTCAAGATCCTCCAAGCAATAAGCAGCAGAGGAAGGTTTTGAACCCAGAGCTGGAGTTCCTTCTACTGTACCATGCTGGCTCTGAGATGGAGCTCCTCTGGAAAATGATGGAGAAGGAGAACGATGGAGTCCCCTGACTAAAAGCCACCTCTCACAATGTGTTTATTTTTTTCAAGCTTCATTCTAGCTCTCTAGCCATGAAGTGGGCATGAACTATGTCAGAGGTCCCAATCTTCAAAGCCATCATGTTTCTCCTTTATTTGACGCCAGGTCTGATACCATAGGAAGGCAGACACACCTTCTATTCCAGGAAAGACCTGGCTTTCTTCATATCTGCCACTAAAAACAAGCTAGTTTGAAAGACAAGTCTGTGGGGACTCAGGGGTCTGAAATGCCAGCACGACACAATGCATCACACAAAGATACGCTAGACTTAAAAGAAAGTTTTATGTGAACGTGGTATCAAGTGATCATCATCGCAAGCCACAGCACCTACCGGGAGCCCTGGCAGCTGCTCTTAAGGCAGTTTTGTTAGTCAAACTGCATTCAGCAGACCATAACAATAGCATGGTTTTAAAAAACTGCTCTCCAATGTGGGGCAGCTGATTAGGAAGGCTGGGAAATTAGTCTTTCCTTGAATTAGCAACAATGTTTCCACCAATCCCAATGACGTGCCAACTTGGTTTTTCCTGCGCATTTGTGCAATGATGAGCGAGTAATTCATAAAAGGAACCCTCCCACCCAATCAAACATTCCACAGAGACTTTAGAGCAGATACAAAGGGCAAATATGATTCCAGATTCAAATGTTGCAACAAAATAAAGTTTGAAATGCTAAATGTGTGAGCTACAAATGTACACTGTGAATAAACCAAAAGATAAAAAAAATACCATCCTTGGATTTTAATAAGTTCTCAGTTCAGCATGAATGGGAAAGCCATTTGGGACAAAGACTATTTTGAGTATCTGGAAGAGGTAGTGAATGCATTCTGATTTTGAGTTTGGAGTCTAGCCATTTCGGGCCCACAAACTCACATCTGATATTCTAAACATTTAACCAACATGAAATGCATTGAAATCTGTGTATGGTTTTCTATATTTATGTCAAATTTGAGTAGATACAAGAGTGAAAGAGAATCATTCACAGAGAGTGTGTGAATTGCAAAGAGTATAGAAAATTCCCCACAGTGCCTTGTGCTTAAAAGGTACACGTGTTTGCTGAATGAATGAAAAAAAAATGAATGAAAGAATGGAGTAAGGCAAGGATTTTGTCTTTAGTCCTAAGTCGAAGTCTAGTGTAGGAAAAGCACTGGGCTAGCCATCAGGAGACTCAATTCTTAGCCTAGGTTTGCCATAACGTAGCTATGAGATTATGGACAGATTCCTTCTCCTTCCTGAACCTTAGTTCTCTCACCTATCAAATGAGGGATTAGAGCAAGTGACTCCCAAGGACCTGTTTATCTTTGACATTTTGTGCTATGATTTTGCTATCCCCGACTCAAGATTATTATGTAGCATCATCCCAAAATCAGCAAGCCTGATACCATATTATTAAGCTGCTGCTACCTATCAGACTCTGTGTTAGGCACTAGACTCGCAACGGTTGGCAACCTTTTTGGCCCTGAGAGCCATAAACGCCTGCGGAAGGAGGAGGATGGAGGTGGAAGGCGCTGGAATATGGGGCTGGGGCTGAAGGGCCCCCTGGGGCACATCCTGGGGCTCTGCCTGGACTGGCTGGTCTGGAGGTGGAGCCAGATATGGCTCGAGAGCCATATGTTGCCAACCCCTGCACTAGAGAATACAAAGACAAAAATGAAACTGTGCCTGACCTCAAGAGGCTCATGCTCTATTGGTGGAGATAGCAAGTACACACATATATATTTTCATTTATTTTCATTCATTCATTCATTCATTCATTCATTCATTCATTTATTTGATTTAGACTATTTCTCCATGGTTACATGACTCATGTTCCCTCCCTCCCCTCCTCACACACCCATCCCAGAGCCAATGAACAATTCCACTGGGTTTTACATGTGTCATTGATCAAGACCCATTTCCATACTATTAATATTTGCAATAGAGTGATCATTTAGAGTCTACATCCCCAATCATATCCCCATCAAATCATGTGATCAAGCAAATGTTTTGTTTTTTTTTCTGTGTTTCTGCTCCCACAGTTCTTCCTCTGGAAGTGGATAAAGTTCTTCCTCAGAAGTCCCTCAGAATCCTGGATCATTACATTACTGCTAGTAGAGAAGTCCATTACATTAGGCTGTGCCACAGTGAATCAATCTCTCAAGTACACATATATTTATGCAAAATATATTCAAATGGACTGCAAGACAACTTTGGGAAGGAGTTACAAGCAGTTTAGGGATCAGGAGAAGTTTCATTAGGAAGACTGTATCTGAGATGACTTTTGAAGAAAACTTGATATTCTCCAATCTGTTATGTAATAAATAAATTCCAAAAAAATATTCAGAGGACTGGGCTAAGAAATAGTAATAATTATTATAGTAACAGCTAGAGCAGATAGCTACATTAAAGTCAACAATGCAAAGAGTGCTGGATTTGTAATTAAAGGCTCAGAATTCAAACCCCAATCAGTCTGTTGATAGGTTTTTCTTTATCCCCACTTGGTTTCTTATCATACCTTAGATAAGTTTACTTTTCTCTGGGCCTCAAGTTTCCCCATATATAAAATGTGAGTTGATTGGACTGTATTATAGCTAAGATCTCTTCCAACTCTAAATTGATGATTTTCTATTCATAGCACCCCTGTGCTCCCCAAATTGGATGGTTCTATATTCCCTATAGGATGAAGTGAAAGAGTCATAGGAGTGAGAGTTTCTTTATCTCTAAAATGAGTGGGTTGGATAAGGTGGTCTAGAAGTCTAGATCTTATATGATCCTTTGGTAATCAAGGATTACACTGTGTACACATGAAACAAGTGGATTATTTTGCTGTTTTACTCATTTTTAGTGCTGTTTTGCACAGACTTCATCATTGTGTCATCTTGCCTAATGACTTGGTTGTATTTGTGGCCTAGGATGTATAAGCTTTACAAGAATCAGTTGAAGGACTTTCTAATGTTTAGACTGAAAAGAAGATTGGGCAAAGGATGATGTAATATTTCCCCAAGTGTTTAAAAGGTGATCATTTGGAAAAGATATTAGATTTTTGAAGCTTGATTTCAAAGGGTAGAACTAGAAGCAATGATACGAAAGACATAAGCTATATATTTTACTGGATGATGTCTTCTATGGCATGGGGAGGGGAGGAAGGGGCCGAATAAAAAAAAAAAGAAATAATTTTTACCTATAAAGAAGAAGAAACACAAGCAATGGATAGAAGATAACAAAGAGATTTAAGCTCAATCTAAGGAAAATCTTCCTAACAATCAGAGCTGAACAAAAAATAGACTAGGCAGTCTTAGTAGGGGAGCGGGGGTTTTCCTCAAGCAGAGGCTGAATGAGCCCTTACTAGGTAGATTTGAGAGAGATGTTTCTCATTCAAGTGAGGGTTGGGCCAGGTGACTGACCCTCAAACTCTGATATTCTGTGATTTCATATCTTGAGATTGAGACATTTGCCTGGCCACCTGCTTTCCTGAAATCTGACCCATCGTGCTCTCCAGTGCCTTGAACAAATAGAAGAGCAAAAGGAGAATCTGGGGGCTTGTCAAAGACTCCGGGGAGATGTCACCCAGGATAGAAGTCTCAGTGAGTGGCCAGAGTCAGGCTACTGATGGCCTGTGCCGTAACTTTCATGTTAATTAATCACAGTAGCTCTGCATTTGCAAAGGAAAAAAAAATTGCCTGAAAGGTTATAGAGCTCATTATTTACCCAAGTGACTGAAAATCTCTGGAGGGGCTACTGCCAGGCTCTCAGGTGAGCATGTGTTCTTTGTTGCTTAAATGGGCATTCATCACCTGACACATTCATTACCTGAGACCTTTGGACCAATCCCTGTCTATAAGCCAAACAAAGACAGATAACATTTTGTTTTGTAAAATCATATCTATCAGATATTTAGTCTCCTTCTAATGTTCCCAGGGGTTGGGAGCTCCATTTGCCTTTTCCAGGGTCAAATCCCTGAGGTAAAACTGTTGGGAATCAAAGGGTCAGGTCAGGGTTGAGTGGCTCATGTTAGACATATTTATAACACATGGTATGAGTATTAAAGCTCTAAAAGTCCTTAAGAAAATGAGCTACTGAATATGCACAGTAGCTGCTTTTCATGACTGAATATCTTAATTGTTTCAATTTGTATTCTCAAAAGTCCCCAAAGTTTAAAACATATTAGAGGCTATTTAATTTCACTTCTTTTCCATGTGTCTTCCTGAGCTCTGCCAATGCAGCTTAAGTGTACGTCTGTTTCCTCACTAACATCACTTCAAAATGGACCATCACAGTTGATCTTGAGATTCATGGTTCACCAGACAGGTGTGTGACAAGAATGATAGCTTGATATTCTCTTGCTTTCAACATTCTGGCAGAAATTACTTTGCATATATTTTGCATTTAATTTTCTATGTCCTCTTCCCCTTCCCCACCCCAAACAAGCTTCTTGAGGGCAGGGACTGCTCAATCTTGTCCTTGTTTCTCCAGTGACACCATCCACATAGTAGGCACTTCATAAATCCTTGCTGAATGAATGAATTGTGAAAATGGAGACAGAATTACATGTTGTACATAGATATAATCATGTTACAGTAGGCTTTGACTAACCTGAAATTGAAGTGGATTCACACAATAGACTGTCCATCCAACTCCATATCATACTCTGGACAAAAGATATTCTTCATTCATATTGCTTTTTGTACTTTAAACAATCTTCACATAGGAAAATGGGAACCAAAGTCACGTTTTGGCAGGAAACAATAAAATGACGAACCATCACATTCTGCTTAGGAGGAAGAGAACATTCCCAGGTGTGTACAGGTCTCTGGGCTACAGGTGAGGCATGATCATCTTCACCATTAGATATATGCCTTCTTTTTAATTAATATCAACACCTGGTTTATAGTCTTCTCCATTCATCTACTTACTACCACCTTTATGTCTGCTGATATTTATGTTACTAACCCTTCTAGCAACCTCTTAATTCCTCAACCTCTTCAATGACTCCTTTCCCCATCACACTTTAACCACCCTAAAATGGTCTTGTTTTGGAATGATCATGTCTTGGAATTGTACCACCAATAGATTCTTGAATCCAATTATTCCATTTTCCAACCAGAATGGCCTATTTTCCCATTCCTCTCATTCTACAACACATGCTAAGGCTCTTCCTTGTTCTGCATCATCACCTCCTGTCTTTTGACCTATCTCTATTATCTTAGTTCAATCCATATTCTCTGGCTTCTCCTCTCTTTATATACAGCCTAAAGCTTGTGATCAGCCATTTTAATATTTTACTAACTACTACCCTAGGATCTCTTGCCCACTTAACTCCATCATATTTTGAATGTCTGTCCAGTGAAAATGTTGCCATTAACCCTAAAATTTTCTCTATTCCTTTTCATCATTAATGACCTCCTCTTTAGGACTTCAATTTTCAATTTGTTTTTCACCTCCGTAATGTATATATCCTGTATAATTGTATAATGTGTCTCAATGTTGTTGTCTTTTGCAGAGTAGACAGACCATAAGGTCTAAGAGGACAGAGGCTATGTATTAAGTAAATTTTATATTTCAACTCTAGTCCTAGCAAAATACTTTATTCCTGGTAGTTACTTATTATTTGTCATAGTATACTGAATAGGTGGCAGAGAAAAGAAGTTATTTGGAATTGATTTAAATCCTTGGGAACAGGGTGTAGAGAAAACCCTAAGTAAAATTGTTAAAAAAATTCAAGTTTAGCAATACTTGCCCCCTCCCCCCACCATCCATATTTCCGTTCTGCTTGCAAGTTATTTCCTTACCTCCTTGTTGGCATGTGTCCTTTCTCTTCCCAGCTCTAGAACCAAATCTGTTAAAAAAGAAAGGATCTGATAAATTCATTTGCTCAGAAGTGTAAGTAACTGATAAGATGGACTGTGTGTGGGAAGGGAAGATATTTTTATTATCTTAGGTAATGAGAGGCCTTGAGTTGAAGGAACAAATTTTTAGTTCTATAATTTCAGGAGCCAATAATCAAGTGACAGGATGAAAAGGTGGGATTTGATCAGTGTAGTTTATCTCTTAAAGTTTCTGCATGTGAGCAGCACTTGATTTATCTATTCCTAGGGTGCATAGAGGCCCTTCCCTCTTGGGAGGCTTTCTGTCCTAGTCTCTCCTCCCCTACCTCCTCCATAAAAATCATTTTTTGAGTAACTTAGTATCTGCTTTTTCCTCCTGCTGAAACAGGTGAGAGGAGAGAAGAAAAAGAGGAGTTGAAAGAAGGACAGAAAGTAAAAGACAGGGTAAGAAAATAGGAGCCAGTAAGAATAAGGAATGCGGTATCTGAGGTAAGTCGAAAGTGTTGAGATCAACTGTCTAACATATTTGTTTTCCAGAGCATTTCAGTTGTGTCTGACTTCTCCTGACCCCATTTGGGGTTTTTGTGGCAAAGATAGTGGTATAGTTTGTGATTTCCTTTTCCAGCTCATTTTGCAGATGAAGAAACTGAGGCAAACAGGATTAAGTGACTTGCCCAGATCACACAGGTGATAAGTGTCTAAGGTCAGAGTTGAACTCAGGAAGATGAGTCCTCCTGACTCCAGACCCAACACTCCATTCACTGTGCCACCTAGCTGCCCATTTATCATATAAACAAAATCAAAGAAATTAGAATTGGAATTCCTTCATTTTGCAGATGAGAAATCAGAACCCAGAGAAGTAAAATAATCTACTCACAAACATAAATGTTCTAATCAGCAAAGCTGAGATTTGAACTCAGATCATTTGAATGTCAACATTGTGAATTTACATAGACAGATAAAAAGTAGCCCTCCAAAGTAATCCCTAATGATGTTTCTATTTCTTAATATAGTTTTGGAACTCCTCCCTGGGGAGAGGCCTCCAGAGTCAGTTTCTGAGCTAAATAAGTACGTCGGTTTCATTATTTTATAGTCACACCCCAAACTACATTACCCAGCTTGATACCCTGCCTCTCTCTCTGTATTTGGCCCCTAATTACTTTTGGTTATTTTAAAAAAAAATCCTCAGTGGAGGAAGATTTCCCATCATCCAAGATATTTAATAGAATTTGAGTAAGGCTTTGAAGGCAATTCCCAAAGGGCATATCCCCAAAAGGTTCTGATCAATGGTTATGTGTGTAACTTACTACCATCCCCCAACCCCAGGGGAACCACTTTAAAGAAAATGGTATTCACTTCAGTGTGCAAATTTTGATCCATTTGCTGAGAACTCAATCAAATGGCTTCCTAGTCCTACCTTTTATACAATTTTGTACTCGTGAAAAAGGGAAGAGGCAGAGGAAGAGGATATTTTTTTGCTTATATGAAGGTTGGAGTAGATGGTAATAATAAAAAAAAAGAGAAAGAAAGGCACAGAGAAAGAATAAAATAGGGGCACCCAAATTCAAAGACTAGAACCATAAATTTTAGAGCTGGAAGGGATCTTAGAGGTAATCTAGTCCAATTCTTTCATTTTATACATGACAAAACTGAAGCCCAGATCCTCTGACTCCAAATCCAGCATTCTTTCTCCCACACCAAGCTACCTCCTTTATAATGAATAAAAGAGAAAGAAGAGGGAAAAGAGAATAGAAGAGGGAGATTCATAAGAAAAAGGGAAGGGAGGAGCAGAAGCTGGAGTTAAAAATGAAGCACAAAGAGTAAAACAGCAAGGAGAGGGATAATAGCCAGCATAAAAGCTTTTCTGGGGGAGTAAAGAAAAAATAAATAAGTCAGAAGGCTTTGGCAGATAGAAGAGAGGAGAGTGAATGAGGAAGGTGCTGGAGAAGTCTGATGACAATGAAGGGTAAAGAAGAAAAAGCTCTGGACTGTGCAGTCACTGCTACAAGAGTAGTGATGGAGAACTTAAGGTTCTGTGGAGCTTCTACCTGGAGGGCTCTGGAATAGATACTAGAACATAAAGGCGACAAGGAAGATGAGGATGAGAGTATTTGGTTTGGAGGGCCATCTGTGTAGAGGAGGCAGATTTATAGAGGGTTTTCTGTCTCAAAGTAGAAAAATGGAGAAACAAAGGGGAGTGATATAAGGAAAGGAAAGGGTTCGATGGTCCTGGAGGTTCTAGCCTATGGAGGAAGACATTCTGTTCCTCACTATTGACCTCCTCTAATCAAGCCTTGTCCCACATTCAAAATTGCCCCGAACCTCTCTGCTCCAGTGGTCAGGTAGATTTTCTAAATTCCGAGAGTTCCTGATCGCCAGCAGGGGGCGCCAGGAGTCCTAGAGCCCCTTTCTCACTAGCATCTTCCCTACCCTATTGAAATGTTCCCAGTCTGTCTGGCATCCTCTGGATCCCTAGCTTGCCTGGTCCTCTGCTCTCTTCCTTTCTTAGGGAAGATCTCTGAGGTTCATCCTCCTCTCCTCACCTGACACCCCCTTGGACTGTTTCCTCTCTTTCTCTCTATCCTTCCACTCCTTCCATTCCTTTTATTTTCCTCCTTCTCTTTCAATATGCTCTCTGCTCCAGCTCCTATTCCTTTTTGCCTCTGTCCTGGTCCCTCTGCTTCTCTTTCCCTTCTGTCCTCCCTTCCTCCCCTCTCTTTGACCTCTCTCAATTCTCTGCTCTCCTTTCCTTTAAGTTCCTCTTTGCCTGGAGTTGGGGGAACTCCAGGGCACTGCTCAGGCTATTTAAACAGCTTCTCTCCTCAATTCTCTGGTCTTTAAATTCTCTTTTCAGCACCTTTCAAAGTGCACTTTTGCACCTCAAAATTCCTCTGCCTCCTTTGTCCAGCCTTATTTAACTTTTCTAAGAGTTCAGGGAAGGAAAGAGGAAGGGAAAGGAAAGAATAAAATCACAATAAAAAAAAGACAGATCAGAGATGGGCAGGACCTGAACCAGAGTCTGAAAGTTCTCCTCCTCCATCCTGTATGATATGAGGGACAGCTGCCCAATTGACCCTCACATCCAGACAGAGTACCTTGTTCTCAGAAATGTGAACTTTCCCTAAGTCATTTGGTTTAACGACTGGTAGGGCATCAGAACCTCCATTTCTTGCAGGTCTCCACCACTAACTCCAGGTGCCTCAGCAGGTCAGCATCAGCTAGAGGTCAATCAGCCATGAAGAAGTGAGGATGGAGGTTAGGATGGGATTTGGCTGTGTTGAATGGGAACCTCACCAGGAGGACAAATGCCCTTCTCCTAATGCCCACTGGCCCCCAGCCTCTTCCTGAGGGCCCCAGAAGTGCTTGGCTGAGGGAGGGTTAAAAAGCAACATCCATTTCCCTATTATCTGGTGTAAAAAGTGCCTTTTAAAAAGTCCATATGGCTACTTCCTTTCGACCTGCTTTCCCATCCTCATCTCTTTGTCAGGCTGTCACTTATAAAAGATCACTTGACTTACAATAACAAGTTCAAAAGAAGACAGAATATAATCAGTTGATCCACGAAGAATTGAAATAAAGAACACCCCACTGCTCCAGTTATCATCCCCATAGAGATAGTGATATTATGGATGTGATTGCTATGCAAATTTCTATAGAAAAAAAAACTTGTATTTTGGAATTTGTTCAAAGAGAATTTCAGACACATCAAATTGGAAAATGCAGAGTGAATGCTTAAACTTTTTAGTATAGGCATGGGAATCTTTTATTTATTTATTTATTTTGGGTAATACCACTGGCTAACTCAGATCAAGCTTTGTTCATAAATCTTACTTTATTTTTTATGTTGAGAAAACCTTGATTTTCCCCGGTCAGTTTTTTTTTTTTGGAGGGGGGGGGGGGGGGGGGGGGGGGGGACAAGTGAAGTTAAAATTCATTTGAAAGTATCTTGTGAAAGGGTATCCTTTCTCCTGTGACAGGGTATGAGCAATAACATCCTTCACCCATACAAGCATGTGAGATTGAATCAGGTGCTAGACTAACTGACTGACCCTAGGCCCTCAGGGTGATTGAGAAGAGTCCTATGGAACAGCAGGTGAGGAGACCTGCCCTTCCTCTTCTCCTTTCTTTCACTTCCCTTCCCTTCCTTTCCTTTCCCTTCCCTGGTCTTCCCCTGCCTTCCTTTCCCTTTCCTATGTTCTGCTTCCTTCCCTTGTCTTCCCTTCTTTTCTTTTCTCTTCCCTTTTCTCTTCTCTTCTATTTTTCCTTTTCTCTTCCCTTCCCTTGTCTTCTCTTTTTCTCTTTTTTTTCTCCCCCATTCATTACAAGCTCACTGTCTCATTGAGAAACAAGAGAGAAACACAAAGTTTTCCAACCTACACCCCCCCACCTTTTCCTGGACACTTCTTTTAAACTGGAAGCTTTCTGCCTGAGATGTTGTGCTTTTTTTTTAATAATGTATTGTTGTAGTAAACTGATTTAAAATGTATGCCAGTCATCTTCGGGGAACTCATTTCAGTCAAGATGAAACTAGTCTTACCTGAATCAATGTTTTAAGTGTCCCTGTGGCTCGGCATTTGGAATAATCAATCTGTCTCCATCGCTTCTTAACCATGCGCATCACAGGCTTTCTCTCTCTCTCCTTTTTTATTTGCCAACTCTTTCGGATCCTGCCTTTCTGTTATTAACATGCCCCTAATGTCACAAGCGAGTCTTTTCTTTTAAAACAAGCTGCTCATTGGCGTATTTTGATACTTTTTTATTATTACTAAATCTTTTTTCCCATAATTACCCCCACAATCATTATATAATCCCATAACAAAGAGTCTATTGAGGTACCAAGGCTTTTGTCAACTACAGGACATAGAATCCATACTTGCATTATTCAGCCCTTTTCCTCCTTCCCTCTCTCTTCCCTGCTTGGTAGAAACATAACCTATTGCACATAGGCACCTTGCTTTTTTGCTGGTTGTATATTATTTACTAAAAGCGTTTTGCCCTCAGGATAAACCTTGCAAAGTTGCTTAAAAAAAGTTATTTGCTTGATAATTAAGTCCTGAAACCCACCGTTTAATGATTATTCTGGACCCATAAGGCAGAGAACGTCCATGACGTTTTTTCCCTAAGTTTAATTACCGTATGCTAATTTCCTTGCCTACTACGTGATTAATTAAAATCATATTTTCATAATCATTTGGCACTAGTATTGTTTTAGAATTATCATGATCCCCTAAATAGTGTCTGTAAATAAAGTCGGCTCTCATGGAAAGAGAATGGGAAGGCGATGCTGAGGACCTTTATGTGTTTGTATCTATGCGATTGGTAACATAACTGGCTTATTTACATTAAATACGCCACAAGGTTAGAGCGCGGATCAACGTCACTTTATCGCTGATTACTTCTCTTAAACGCCGGAGCTGTGACTGATGCTGCACGTCCCGCTGTCCACCAAGATTCACCGGGGAGTTTTTTTTTTTTTTTTAAGAGACTTTAAATAGTTTCAGGAGCAGGTAAGAATTACGCTTCTTTTTCCTCTCTCTCTCTCAATCTCTCTCTCTCTCTCTCAATCTCTCTCTCTCTCTCTCTCTCTCTCTCTCTCTCGCTGGATAAAAAATTCTTTAGTCAAAGGCAGGGATGCAAAGTAATGACAGGCGAAGGGGCTGATATATGTCTGAGTAACGAGTCTGACAATCAGAATGTAGCTCTTAGAGAATAGATAGATTTTAATAAGTGTGTTTACATGAGCTCAAGGTCAGAACCAAGCTGCGCTGTGTTAAATGGTTTCTTAGTTGCTAGACAGAGAGAAAAAATGGACGATCACACACCATTCTTTGTAGATTATTATATCAAGGGTTCAGCTTTTGGCTCATCAAAGCTAAATGCCGCAAGACCTATCTAGTTGCTGTGAATTATGCCAAGACGACAATGGAGAGGTTTTTTAATGGTACAATGCATTCCACCTACCAGATAGGGGGAGTCCGAGCTGAAAGATGGGAATGTCTTCTGATGTTGGATGATTAGTATCAATGAACAGGGTTATTCTGAAAAGAGACAGATTAAAATAAAGCACTCTTTCCTCGGGATGTGTTGGAAACAGTTAGAAGGGCTTTCGGGAGTGGGCGACTGTGGCACTTCGGAGCAGCGCCTGTCCCCCCTCAGCCCTAGAAAATGATCAAGTCAATCATGTGGACATGCCTCATTATTCATTGAACACAATCTTTTACAACGCTTCGTTTACGTGCCGGAGTTTGCTCCCTACTCGTTTCTTTAAGTGTTTAAGGTAAGGAAGACAAAGGTGGAGGGGGCTCGCGGAGGTTC
>NC_058131.1:306587919-306619215 GCF_016433145.1 Gracilinanus agilis
GAGAGAGAGAGAGAGAGAGAGAGAGAGAGAGAGAGAGCTTTTCTTTGATGACGAGTAGGAAAGAATCCAGATCTCAATGCGCCCATCTGTTGCAGTTTTGCAAATAATTTAAAATATAGACTCTATGTATATAGATAGATGTATATAATGTGAGGGAAGGTTGAAACGCAGACGCCAGCGAACTTTAAAAAAAAGGGAGAGAAGGTGGTGGGAGGTGTGGCGGGGGATGGAGATTTTTTTTTTTTTCTTTCTGTTTTTTGGTCTCAGAGTCTTCTAGGGAAACTACAGAAGAGATTTCTTTGGGGACAGGTGGAAAGTTAAGTTTTTTTGACTTCTTCATCCGTGAGTCGGTGTCTGCAATCTGTTTCTTGGCGAAATAGTTAGAGGACCCCGTGGGTTTGGTAAATGTTTGCGTTTAATGTGTGTGTGTGTGTGTGTGTGTGTGTGTGTGTGTGTGTGTGTGTGTAGTTGTTCTATGGGGCGGGGGGGGGGGCAAGATAAAGGATGGAGATGGCTGGGGGTGTTGCTTTAAAATGGGGGGAGGGGCTCCGAGGAAGAGGAGGGATGGGGAGTAACAGTAAACAGCCTATTTGTGTGCTTGGGTCTTATTGCAGAAGGGGTTTTGTTGAGAGGATATTGTTATGTCTATAATAGTGTCTAGGAGAAGACGTGATTTCTCATTGCTCTTCAGCAGAATATGAGTTGGCTTAAAGGAGTCCTTGCAAGCTAGACCCAGCGAGCAAAGCCTGCCGGCTCTGTTTGTTATGCAGAAAGCACGGACAGACAATGAGAATAACACGTAGCTGATGCCAGGCAGTAGTAGGGAAGCTGGTCTCTATACCTCTCCCCCCTCCCTCCCCATCCGAAGGAGAATGTGTGTGAGCGAATTTGTGTGTGCATGTGCGCGCGTTCGCGCGCGCGTGTGTGCGTGCGTGTGTGTGTTACTACTGTCTGTCTGTGCTTCAGCATGTAGTGTTTCTCACAGGGCTGTGCAGTTTAAAATAAATCCAACAGGGGCCGTGTTTGCTGAGCTGATTTGACCCGTTGATAGAGATAGCGGTAGTCCAGCTTCCAGGGGTGGAGTGGACGCCAGGGGAGGGGAGGAGGAGAGACGGGGCTGGAAATGAGAGTGTTTGGGTTTGTGTTGGGTTGAGGGAGAAAGAGGTAAAAGGGGGAGAGAAGGATGAATGATTATTTTGAGTGTCATAATTAAGTTTAGAAACTGCCACAAAAAGAAGAGGACTGGCCGCTTTGAGCCGCACTACAAAGGGGTTTGGCAAACTTGGGGAGGCGGTGGAGGGTGAGAAGCGGGCGGGAGGACTGAAGAGCAGAGATTCCCCGGGATCACAGTGCTTTCTTTACTAGATTCAGAGTAGAAACTATATTATTGCTTAAGGCCAGATTCATTTAATCCTCTGGGTTATTTTTTTTTTTTAATCTCTTTTCCTCTAGCTCAAATCTTTGTTCCTAAAGTGAAAGGCAACTTCTAGGAGGAGAGGGAGGAGAGGAAAAAAAAGGGAGAGAGTGAAAAAAAAAGAGAGGAAGAGGAGAGTAAAAAGGGGGGAGGGAGAAAGAGGAGATAAAAAGAAAGGCGAGCGAGCCAGCGCCCCCTCCCACCCCCCCGCTAGCTTTGGTGTTGAAATGGTAAACCCAACTAAGGAGGGTCGCTGGGAAAGTGGACATTACGGCTTTAATTAACTTCAAGATGATCTGGCGAGCAGGACCTGGCGTAGTGGTGACGCGCCCCCATAAATCTGTCCAGTACAGTGTGTTGCATTGAACTATTACAGTAGCCTCGTCATACTGAATATTCACCACCTATCCCGGAGCAGATTTGCATAATTGGATCTTTTTTTTTTTCTTCCTCCTCCTTCCTCCATGAAACTTGTTTGCAAACCCAAGTGAAAATCGCGGCGATCTGCATGATTTAAAACGGTTCAAACATATTCCAAAGTAAGTGACCTGCATAAGTACATCAATAGGTTAAGTGCAAATAAGATGGGAAGTGTTTCTGAAAGCCGAACATTCCCGGCTGGTCTCTGGGGCGGCTTCTCAAGAGCGGGATTTTTCTGTAGCCTCGGGGACTTTAGGTTTTCTGTCTTCTTTCCTAACTTTTTCCTCCGACTTCTTAGGCAAGGTGAGATGGTGTTGTTGCTGCCGTGTGTGACTTGAGTGTATGTTTTTCTTTTCCTGTACGATGTATGTACCTGTACGGAGACTTTGAAAATGATTATTTTTGCAAATGTGTAGTGTTGCTGTCTGTGGCTCGGTGATGTGTGGTTGGATATGTTCCTCTCCCTATCATTCAGCTCATCGCTATGCCGAGGACCCTAAGGTCCTGTGCGCCTTCAGGGGTGGGGGGGTTTGTGCTTAAAAAAACAAAAACAAAAAAAACAAAACAGAAAGAGCTTATCACTTAACCCTCGAATGATCTCTTTCTAGTTGCTTGACGAAGATTGACCGAAGCATTTTCACTAAAAAATGAGGCTCACCAAGGGATTGAGAAATCTTTTGGCAGTGCTATAAATCCTATGCTTGAGTGCATCTGTAGTCATTGAGCACCCCAGTCATTGCTGGATGAGATGGTTAGTGATTTTTTTTTAAGTCCCTCGGTCTGTCATTTTTTAAAAATATGATTTTTTTTTTAACGTAGAGCATGGGTGAAAAGTAACTTTAAAAAATGCAATTCTGATTTCTACTCAGTGGAATGGCTGTAAGAGGTCAGGATGCCTGCGGAAAGGGGGCCCTCTGAGGCTGAGGTTCAGGGCCTGGAGGAGGGAAAGTGGGGAACCCTAATATTTCATTCTATTTCTCTGCTCTGTGAATAGGCGCTTCTGGCTGAAGGCTGTTTTAGTTATGATGTCATTCTGATAGTGGAGTGCAAATGTCTCCTGATTCTACCATTAAACGCCTGGCTGATTTGCCTGATAATGATAGCATTGACGTCCTGCTCCTTGACAAATGTAAGCCCGATGAGCCCTATGAATTAACTTTTTTTTTCCCCCATAGACGAGAGAGCTCAAGAGCTCCTAGACTCCAGAATATAGCAAGACTCTGCCTTTGAACCTTCTCATGGTTACAAACCCAAATGTTAACACAGATTCTTTTCTCCTGTCATGTTGACTCTTATTTTTCCAAAGTTTGAGTCAACTTCAGAGGGCTTTGATTTGTACCAGGGTTACATGGGTATCATAAGGAAAGAATGTTTAATTTGATAAAGTCACGACCAGTTAATAACCAGATACATAAATTCATGTTTTATGATGTCCAGAAATTTTTCTCTCCCCCCTCTCCTCCATTCAGTTGATCCTTAGGTTGAAGAACTTAAAAATGACATCTGTTCTTTTTCTCATTCTCTTAAGTGTGACTTTATGTTAATATCACCGGGAGTAAACCGGATTTAGTGTTGATTTTTTAATAGTGTACAATGATTTAAGCTTTCTTTTGATTTACTGTTCAAATGAAATTTGCATAAATGTGATGAAAATGAACTTAACATCTGGGCATGTGAAAAAAGGTTAGTACCTCGTATTTCATCTGCAGAGATAGTCTTTAAAATGTTTTCCCCCTAAACTAGGCTTAGTGAAACAATTCCTGAAGACATAAATGGTAATTATGGAAAACCTGTAGAAAATGCTTTCAATAAATTTGCATTCACTTGGACCACTGAACCGCCAAAGGTATTGTTTGTGCCTTGGGGTGCTTAACTTGTGAACAGGGCTCTAGGTCTTTAGTACTCAGCAAGTTAACTGTGCTGGTTGTGTTTGTCTTCCCGGAGGAACTGAAGAATGGGGAGAATGACGGTCACACTGCTGTCCATGCTAGGGGCCAATAACCCCTTGATTATCCAAGAAGACAGGGAGGAGACTAGAAGTTGCAGCCTTTGGTACCACAATTTAGCTTCTAGCACTGGAGGCAGTACTGAGATGAGAAACTGTGATCTGCACTACAGAAAGCTGACACATTAAGTTGTCTAGCCAGCCTTAGGTGACCAAGGAAATTTACATTAGAACAGACCTATAAAATCCACTAGCCCATTAAAATAGGCTCCTACTTATAGTCCGAATAAGCACAAGCTCATCTCTAATGTCAGGAAATCAGAGTTAAAGAGCTGTGTGTGTGTGTGTGTGTGTGTGTGTGTGTGTGTGTGTGTGTGTTTCCCCTTCTTGCTTTCTGCTCAAAAGTTGGTTTTGAATTGCACAGGTGTCTTGAATGGAGAAAGAAAAAGAAAGAGCCGTTCCTGAGAATATAGATGAACTTATTTTTTTAAAAGAGTGTCATAAAAGAAAAAAAAAAGCAAATAGATTTATTTTCCCAGTTTGAATGAGGACAATTATAGCCTTTTAACATCTTTGGATTTAGTGTTTTTAATAAGGCTGTAAGTAAGCTGAAATATCTTCTTGTGTTGAGTTCTCAACGTTATTTAAAGGGAGACTTTACCAAAGTGAAAACATGGAAATCTGCTATGTGGAGGTCGATTTTGTAGTCTTTGATCAGAAAAGAAGCCTTAGGAACTGCTCATCTTCACCTTCAACTTCATTTTTACTCTCCTCATCTCACCCTCCACATCATTGATGCTAGGAAGATATTTACATTTTTGTATGCCTTGGTACTTGGCAATTCCTTTCTTAGGACTTTAGATGGTGGGAGAAGAAAAATTAGGTTTCCTAATTTTTATTCTCAAGTATTCAGATTTTGAAGCTAGATTTTGGGAAGACAAAAATGTTAGGCCCAAGTTTTCACTTAGAGAGCATCTTTGGCTTTAGGCCTAAAACAGTATCGTTTGGGTTGGAGGGTAGAAAGAAGGAATTAGATGCCTGTTTTGTAAGTTTTCTAGTTTTACATATATACATGTATGTACATATATATAGTTTTATATTGAAATATATAGTTTTATATTACATATATAGTTTTATATTTTAAGTTTTATAAGTTCATGAAATTCATCTCTAGTTCAAGACAGATGATATCTGTAGAGGTATAGAGAGATTCAAGGTAATTCAATCTTACCTTTTCTGTCCATGTACATAGGTTAGATGGTTTGAAAAATTTTTTTTAAATGCTTTCCATTGGGATGACTACTCAGTGAGGGACTTTCAGTAGATGACATAGACTATTGGTGACTCCTCTAGTTCCCCATTCATTCATCTAACAAACATCTGTTGAGTACATACTCTGTACAGAGCTCTAGACTAGGCATAGTGGAGGGATGGAAAGTTGTGTAAAGTACAGTCTCTCTCTTTGTGTACTTTAAAGTCTTACAAGAGGGAAAAGACACATACCTAAATAGATAAACTAAAAAAAAAATAAAGTGTAAGAGTACATGATAGGTACAGTCTTAGAATTCTTCAGAGGGAGCAATTACTTCAGCTCATGTTCTCCATTCATTCGGGCCCTCCTGTTGGTGACTTTAGGCATTGACTTAAAAGTTGATTGGGCCAGGCTTGAATAGGAAATGAGATAGTAGGAAGCCTTGGTGGATGAATTTGCACTGCCCAAATATACTAATTCTATGAATGACTTACTTCTATCCTTTCTGTCCCCTTGGGAAGGGGACCTGAAAGACAGCCTCTTACCCTAAAAGAAACAAACAGAAGTGTTAAGTGGCGAAGTCTCCTAGGATGAGAGGTCAATGAAAATCAAAGGGTCCAACTTGGGATCTCTCCCTATGTCTAAGGATACACTCATTTCCAAAATGCAGAGTTGGTTAACTCAATGAATGGTAGACATGGAATTCCCTACAAGGTCTGTTGTTGTTGTTCAGTCATTTCGGTGATTTTTTACTCTTTGTGACCCCTTTTAGGGTTTTCTTGGTAAAGATACTAGAGTGGTTTGCCATTTCCTTCTCTATCTCATTTTATAGATGACAAACTGAGATAAACAGGATTAAACTAAGTGTCTGAGGCCAGATTTGAACTCGGGAGGATAAAGTCTTTCAATTTCAAGCCTGGTTCTCTTTCCACTGTGACACTTAGTTGCTCCCTGCAAGATTCAGCAGAAAGCTAATCGTTTCAGAATTCAAGCAGTTTCAAGAGGCCAAACACCTTGTTTTTACTCTTATGCAAACCTATGGGTCAGTCTTTTTGCCATAGGTGCCACGGACTAAATTAAACTTACTCTTTAGCATAGAGAAGCCAGTGAAGGCGTACGTCCTTTACAAGACTGGACCCAGCGGATTAATCTGTTTGGGTTCATGTTCCAACCTTGCGTTTTAAAAATCTTCTCAGACCCTTACTCTAAGGATTATGTCAAACACAAACCATGCCCCATGCCCTTTTTAAGCTGGTCAAAACCTTTGAAATGGATGAAGATTACATGTTTTAGCAACCAACCATGGTTTTTCTTTCCAATAGGACAGGAAATTTCTTGGTGGAAATATTGTCACCTAGGATACCAAGACTTAATATACCAACTTAAATCAAGGTACCATGAAATTACCCTACCAGAAGCTTTGTGAAGGATACCTTTTTCCTTTAGGGAGATTCCATTTTCTAGATGGCGTGGGGATGGTCTACTCCTAGGTCATCTACATGACTTTCAAGCTATCACAGACATAGCACCCAGAATTCAAAATATTTTTTTTTGTTCAAGATGAAGAGCAAGTTGGGCACACCAGTATGTGTTCTTACTTAGACGACATCTCATATTTCACCATCTGATCTGGGTATAGACCTTCCCTATTTGTTTTTAAGTATGAACTTTACACATAAGCCAGTGTCGCTCAGACTGTCTTGCTGTTGACTTTATTAGGTCAATACCCAGTGCTCTGTCAAATAATTTTTTTAAAAACATAGGATGACTACTAGGGAAAGTAGGAACCTAGATTTAGAGCTAGAAGGATCCTTAGGGTCTAATCTAGTCCAGTGGTTTCAAACTCCGATAGAAATAAGGGCTATTAAACCATACATAAAGCTCCCTGTGGGTCTCATATTGACTTAGTTTTAAAATGTAAAATTGTTTGTGATTTATTAGATATCTTTTTTATTTTGTTAAATATTTCCTAATTATATTTTAATCTGGCTTGGGCTAATCTTGGGAGGTTTTGTGGGCCATATTTGACACCCTTGAATTCTAGTCATTTTATATAGGAATAGTAGAATTTTCAAAATAGTAGAGTGGCTTGTCCAAGGACACAGAGTTGGAAAGTGGAAGAACTGGGATTAGAAATTGGGTCTTCTGATTCCCATACCTGTTATTTTTCCATCCTTCCTTCAGGCTTTTACAGAGCTTACATGGAAAGTCTGTGGGAAAGCTGAAAGCTTTGAGGGGAAGGCAGGCTACTTGTCTGTGATGGAGAGCAGGAAACATGAGCATTTAGGAAGGATGTTAGTTAAGGTAAATGGCAAAAGATTCAGTTTATAGGTCCTCCACCTCTACCCCTGCCACTTCCCCTGCCTTTTTCCTATGCTTAGTTGGTGGTTTTACAATGAGAAAATTAAGTGCCATTTTGACATAGGAAAAATGATCACCGTAGGCTTGCATTGACATTATCCCGAAAGTTCTGTATCACTACAGCAGAACTCTGATTATCCTGGTTCTCCACAGCCGGGTCTTTTTTGATTAACAAAGGTGGGGGCTAGTGTCCTGGGAGAATGTGTGCTATTCACTCAGAGCAGTCTTCATCTTTTCTTGTCCATATCTCATTTTCCCCAAGATTTCGTTTGTCAGGTCAAGTCTGCTGCTCTTTGCTTATATTCAGAAATTTAGACTTTCCTGTCTATTTGTGCCTGTCGTACTGCCATTCCAAACCCCTAGCTTATCAGATTTTTTTTTGGTTGCTTCATTATAAAAGTACATGAAAAGGAAAGATAAAACAGCTCTATTCAGATTGTAAAGGCCAAAATATAGATTCCCTAAAATCAAGGTTAATCACCGAAATGCCTATTCAGCCTTAATTATAGTGATGTTACCATTATTCCAAGCCTGCAGCTCTCACTTGCATGTAATTCCCATTGATTCTGATGGGATTTAGGTTCATGGAAGGGCTGTAGGATGGGGCCCTAAGGGGCTTGTTCTTGCATTAATTCAAGGGACATTTATGTCTATAATTTCCATTAGTAATAGTGGAGCTTACCTATATATATTCCTCAGGTGCCTGTAGAAGAAAAGTCCCTGGAATTTCAGCATTTATGTCTTCCTCCATTTAGATCTTAATAAGTAAGAAATATATATGAAAAAATACTTCTTCCTTTTTCTTAAGGATATTACTTTGATTGTTAAAATATCCTTAAAAATGTAAATTAAAATTTGTTACTTGGTGAACATAAGCATTACTGTTCATTTGGATTCCAAGGAGACCCAATAATTAGTGAATACTAGAAAAAGGCAGTGAGTTACTATAGAGATAGAAAACTGAGATCTGGAGGTGATTTTATATATATATATGTGTATATATATATATATACACATATATATATATAGTATACACGTATATATAAATATGCATATACGTGTAGGAATTGTCTTTTGCCTTTTTTGTATTCTACTCACTTAGCTCAGTACCTGGCACAAAGCAGATGTTGAATAAATTCTATTTGACCAATTGACTGACTATATGTGTATTTGTATGTATATGTGTATATGCATATAATTATCTCTAAACCTAATTTATTTAAATAGTTCAACATTTAATTTCATCTTTAAAAAGACTGGTAATATGTTTGTTTGTTTTTTTTACTGCCAAGAGAAAAAAGGAACACAAAAATAGTTTTCAACTTCTAAATAATACCTTTTTGAAGTGAAATGATGCAAAACCTACCAAATTATGAAAGGCTATCATTCCCATGAAGTCTATTGAATACTTGGGGAAAAGTCTTATTGAAAATGCACTTCAAGCTGTTTAATTATGTTGTCTCCTCCACCCTAGGACTCCTTTTTTTTTTGCTTTGTGATATGTTTGATGCTAAGTGGCTATTTTACTCCATGTAAATCTACAAGTAGAAAATACTCCTGTTCACTAAAGAAACATAGCTGGATCTGTTAATTAAACCCAGCTCAGGGATTTCTTAAATGTCTGTGAAACTTTTTTTTTTTTCCATAAATGTTCCCCCTGAAAAAAGCAGGGTCAGGTCTTATCAGTGGTGGTCTCCCTCCAGTAGCAGGAGGAAAGTTCAAAAGGTGGGAAATGGGGTGGTGTGGGAAGCTGCACTAGGAAGGGGGCCATGTATTGACATGAAAGGATTGTGTCTGAAGAGGGAAAACCTCCTCTGATCTCTGAGAGCTGCATCAGTGCAGGTCCCCACTGCATAAGCTCTATGCCATTTCTGAGTGGTTTGAAGAGCCAGCTCCGTTTGGAGCTTTAAGAGACTTAGACGAGATCATTTCAGAAGCAAAAAGCCAAGCAGAAACCCATCCTCAATTCTTTTCCCATTTTACCGTCTTGGCCGCTGCTCTTTGCTCGTCTGTTTTTAGATAACTTCTTCTTTTTCCAAACTTTTTTTTTCTACCCATTGGATGCCATTACAATTACAAACTCATTTAAACATCCTGTAGATTTAAGAAAAGAAAGAGCTTTCATTAATTTTTTTTTTTGAGGGAGATTGGGAGTGGGCTAGAATCATGTTTACCTTTTAAATTCCTGTCCAAGCTGTTGCTAAGGAAGCTGGAAGGAAAGGCCAGACACACAAATGTATTTGTATCTTTAAAAGAAAAAAAAAAGCAAATTATCTATTAAAGCTCCAAGAGGGCATTATTTTGCAACAGTTCTCACTTCTAACCAAGGTAGATTATCTAGCTTCCCAGCAGATGATATATGATGTTCCCATTTTGAGCGTGTTTATCTGGACGATAGTCCTCATGAAAGTACATGTGACAGGACTTAAGATGATACACCCTGACTCTTGGTAGGGATGGTCATGGCATTTTTTATGGCATCCTTTATTCCTTAGGGATAGTTGTCTGATATGGTCAAGTGGTATATTCACAGTACCTGATTGTCTGATGAATTCAAGGATCTGGACTGAGAAATGGGATGTATTTTGACATTTTAAGCCCTTATCATCGTGATACCAGCAACCTTGATCCTGGACTTTTTTTTTTTTCCCCAGCAGCCCCAAGTTTGGATCGTAGATATGGCCATGTGTGAGATTCTTCAATAAGTGTTTACTCCATTCGGTCAGGGGGACTGCCTGTGTTTAATTGAAAAATGCCAGGCTGTTATTTAGTTGACAGGGGCCTCAGGTGTCTCTGTTAGGAAAACTTTTAAAGAACAATCGGATCCTTTCTTCCTGTCTCTCCCTTTTTTGTCCTTATGATATTATTGTGCAGATAAAAATCAGGCAATTTCTATGTGAGATCCAAATTCCACTCTCAAGAAAAATTTGCTCCGTGATATGGCTGATAAGGACATTCCATCTGTGTGGGTACTGGAGACAAAATTGAGAAAGTGCAACTCTTTCCCTTTCACTGACTTCTAGTTAGGACTAGCCTCCTGTGGGCTAGCCATGAAGCCTGCCACTGTGAGAATTTTTCTCCAGAAAGCAGAGGCTCTCTTAATGATATCTAAGGCAAAATATGATGTGAAATGATCACTTGTGTTTAAATGTGAACATATTTATGCTCAGCAATCTCCCATTCTTCGTTAGTCTAATCATTGCTTGACTTGTGGGTGAAAGAGCTCCTTAAGTCTTCTCTTGGACAATGTGGTCAACACTTAACCCTTTGATTAACACTATCTGATTTTACAAGTTTCCACAGACAGTGCCTTGTCTTTGCAGAAGTAGAGGCCAGAGTGGAATTTGGTGGTGTCTGCCAATGGCAATGAGTGAAATATAATGTGTCAGGAGCATTGAAATGATTTTATTTGGGGGTCACTTCCCAGAGCCATGTTTTCGAGCTTTATTCTCCCACCTTCTCCGTGACTGGGAAGTTTGCTTGGCCTGGTTGGAAACGGACATTTAAAAAATCAAGAATATAATTCAATTCAACAAACATTTGTGTGTCTAGCCTTGTATGGGAGGACATGGCCAGGAGCTATCAGATGAGCAGGCATGGATGGATTCCAATTTGCATCTCTGTAGTTATGTGCGTGCTAAGAATAAAGAGGATATAAAGAAAAAATAAGACTCTGTAGTCCCCACCTTCAGAGGGTTTATGTGATTATCAAGAGTGGAGGATAGGGAAATAATTAATACTGCTAATAATAATATACTGAAATAATAATAATAATAATAACAACAGTAGCTAGAATTTATATAGCACTTGAAGATTTGCAAAGCATTTTGCATACGTTAACTCATTTGGTCCTCACAGAAACCTTATGAGGTAAGTACTATGATCCAAGTTTTACATATGAGGAAACTGAGGCACAGAAAAATTAAAACAATGTGTCCAGGGTCACAAAACTAGTCATATCTGAGGAGCATTTGAACTTAGATCTTCCCAACTCCAAGTCCAATACTCTATAATACAAAATAGATTCTGATAAAGACATTAGAGAAACATACAAGACATTATATGAGATAAGAGTGAGCGCTATGGTCATTTCCAAATGGGAAGAACTTGAACTTGTTTTTTTTTGGGGGGGCTTATTAGCCAATTTAGGGGTAAATGTTCCAGAAACAAAGAAGTCCAGGTGACAATAGAAGGCAAATGAGCACATATTCATTCTTTCCTTGTTCTTCTCTAGAGTGGTCAAATGGAATATCTTACTTGGTAACTTCTGATGAAATCCAATTTAATTAAGTACTGACTTTTAAATATTTCTCTCTGAAAAAGTGTTTTTAGGTGGGTCATCAGAGCTGTGCATGGGAGGTTTTCACTGCTTCTGGAAAATAAAGAAAAATCAACAGAGTTTTAGCATACCTTTAGTGAATATCCAATAAAAACTTTCTGGAAGACTTGGCAACTTGAGATCAGAGCATTTAGAGTTGGATGGGACCCTAAGGATGATTGGTCTAATGCCTTCAGTTTTGTGGGTGAGAAAATGAAATCCCAAGGAAGGGATGTGACTTGCCCAATGTCACGTAGCTGATTAGTGGGAAAACCAGGCTAGTACTCAGGTCTTATGTCCTCCCAGTCTGGTGTTCTTTCCATTAGATCATTCTGCTTTGTCTTCTAAGAGCTCATTCCCCATTCTAAATATGTTTAGCCAACCCAGCATGGTCCCTAGTTGTCATGATTCTCAAAACATTTCTGGATTTTGAGCCACTTTGGTGGGGCAAAGATCTCATTAATCCCTTACTCCCGTTTGCTCCCATTTAACACTGAGAAAAGAAAAAGACTTCCTCAGATTTAATGGGAAGAATAATGTTACCTTTGATAAGACACTAAGGAGGTGATAACTGTTTTTCTTATTAAATATCATAACTAAGTTACTAAGTCACCCTTGCAATAAAAGGCTAGACATTTATTGTATTCTAAACACTGGAGCAGAACTACTGCTGGGCCAGGCTTTAGAAGCCACTAATGTACTGAGTCTTTTTAGAAATAATTTCAGGAATCTTGAAGACATCTTGTGATTTCTCTGTTCCAAAAAGATAGAGACTTAGAAATGGAAATATCATAGGGAGTATAACCTCATTTTTTCTTCTTTCCATACCCTGAATTTTTTTCAACTTTAAAAATTCTTACATTAATAAGAAGCAACATGGCATGGTAGAAAGAGAGCCTGTCCTGGAACCAGAAAGACTTGAGTCAGGCCTTTGACACCTATTGGCTGTGTGACCTTGGACAAGTCACTAAAACCACATATTGTAAAGACAGCTCTTAGAGTCCAAACCAAATAGTTTAAAATATGATAATTTAAAATAAGTAAATAATCTAATTTTAAACCAAACAAGTTAAAAATTGCTTTAGAAAGCATATATCAATTTTAAATCAAGTAACAAGTGTTTTTTCCTTCTGTTTCCTTCTGATCTGTTTTTTCCGTTTGTATTATAATTATGTAAATAATAATAATAACAGCAACAAAAGCTGGTAGAAATAAATAGGAAAAAAACCATAGTAGAGGAGAACACAGCGGGAAAGAGAGGACTTTTGTTTACCTAGACATGAGAAGCAGTGTGGCATAATGGGCATAGAACTGGCCTTTGAATTAGGATGACCTGGATTTAAATCCATCTCTGGCAAATACTCACTGTGGTACCCTAAGTAAGTCATTTAACTTCTGAATGCTCTGTGCACTCTGAGATTTTGCAGTACTGATCAGCAGAGGAAGTTTCCTCAACCTGGAATTCCCTAGAGCAATGAAATTACAGGTAGGTTCTGTGCCTATCTTATCTCTACATGATTGTATTATATATATGTATATATATATATATATATATATATTACTGTTCTTCCTCCTTTCTTCCACTGTTATCACCTCACATGTCTTCTATCATATCAATAATTTCATAAGCTACAATAATATTTCATTACATTTATATACCTTAATTTCTCCCATAATTCTCTAATCATAGAACATGTAGATAATTTCCTTTTTTTTCTTTCTTAGCAATAAAATCTGCTGGAGTATTTTTTTTAAGGTAACTATTTCTCTCCTCTTTTAATAACATCCTTAGACAGGCAGTTACATGGTGCACTGGGTAAAGCGTGAGGTCTGGAGTCAGGAAGATGGGTCTTCCTGTGTTCAAATCCAACATCAGACATCTCCTAGCCATGTGACCTTGAGCAAGTCACTTCATTCTGACTGCTACAGTTTCCTCATCTGTAAAATGAGCTGGAGAAAGAAATGGCAAATCACTCCAGTATCTTTGCAAGAAACCCCACAATGGGATCACAAAGAGCCAGAGGGAACTGAAACTACTGAACAACAAACAAAAATTCTTAGCATAAAGTCTTAGTGGTAGCCGTCATTGGATTAAAGAATAATAATAAGTTTGTAATTCTTATATATTGTCATACTGCAATCCACAAAAGTTTGCCTCAATCCACAGTTCCACCACCATGGTGATAGAGTAGTGTGTATAGCTTTTCATAGTCTGCCAAAACTATTATAATTTTAAACTATATCTGTTTAAACTAAATTAATAATTATTATAAAATAATAAAAATTAATAAAAATTAATAATTAAACTAAATTAATGATTTTAAACTATATTTGCTAGTTTACTGTTTTTAAAGTAGTATCTCAGATATGTTTGAATTTGTGTTTCTCAAATAATTAGAAAGTTGAAATAATTTTCAAGACATTCTTTTCTACCCCCAAAAGCCTCCATTTTGGGCTGATCCTTATGCAAGGTTTAAAGCAACCAGTCTTTCCTCTTGGTTTCTTGGGATCCTTGTTTCCCAGCTTTCATGGGAAAAGACAGGGAGCACTTCTGCCCTCATCTTATTTTCTGTAAAAGAACTTGAGAGCCATCTTAAGCTCTGGATTTATAAACTTTTACTAGTGTGACAGGAGGAATGTAATTACCTTTGATTCCATTGTATTCATGAGTTCATCCATGTAGACATTCCTTCCACTGATAATAATTTCAACCCAGCCACAGGTTCTCATCCGGTGCCAGTAGTCTTGTGTGTGTCTTTCCACAAATTCTCTTTAGGGATCTAGTCAATGTTCCAGAGGCTTCTAAAGTGCTTTGCACATAGTAAATGCTCGATAAATGTCGTTTTTTTTAATATTTTATGGATAATAGGCAGTTGGGTAGTGTTCCTATAGAGTGCTAGACTTGGAGTCAAAAAGACTGAGTCTAGCCTCAAATCCCTACTAGACATACGACCCTGGGCAAGTCACTTAAACGTTGTCTATCTTTGTTTTCTCATCTGTAAAGTGTGAATAATAATTACAACATTTACCTCCCAAGACTGATGTGAGGATTAAATGAAAGAATATTTGTAAAACTCCCATTTTCTTTTCTTTTTCCCCCTCATACTTTGGTCTCATAGAATAGAACAATAAGTGTTAATGGAACTCAATGAGATCAGGGCAGAATTAATTTACTTCTCAGAGTTTCCCAAAGTGGCCTTCTCTACATTAAACACCCCTTTGCAACAGGGGAGGAAGAGTCATTTTAGGTCATTTAACAGGATAATATATTTAGGACCAGAAGGGACCTTAGAGAAATTTCTAATGCAATAGTCCCTCATTTTACAAATAGGAAACAGTTCTAGAGAACTATGCCTTACTGATAGGATATGGGTAATAAGTAGAAGCTCAAGGATTCAAACCAAAGTCTAGTGACTGCAAATCAAGTTGGTTTGTCTGTTTGTCCCTTTCTCTTCTCTTTGTTCTCTTTCTTTTTCTTTCCCTTTCCTTCGTTCCTTCGTTCCTTCGTTCCTTCGTTCCTTCGTTCCTTCGTTCCTTCCTTCCTTTCTTCCTTCCTTCCTTCCTTCCTTCCTTCTTCTCTCTCTTCTTTAAGTGAAAGAATCAAGTATTGATTAAATACTTATTACATGCCAAATGTCCTAAATGTCAGAGAGAGCAAAAAGAAAAGTGAGAAAGTCTGTCCCTTCAGTTTAGTCTGGATTAGTGAGTGAACATGCCTTTTCCAGATGCAATAGTCCATTTGATTTCATTACAATTCTTAGAGCAAGAAGGAGGGAGAGGAATATCTTAATATCTCTTTCTTTTAAAATAAAGTTTTGCTGATGCCCTTTTACCCTCACTGACTTCCTTATCTTTTATCATATAGAGGTAAACAAAATAACCCAACATATTGACCATTTCTGAAAATGCACGACTCTATATTCTTCTAGTCTATGTCCATACTAAGAGGTGGGAGGCATCCTTCCCTGAAGGTTGCCTGAATTCATGATGAATCATTCTATTATTAAAGATCTGAAGTCTGTCTCTCAGTGCTTTTTCCTTGACATAATAGTGGTCATTTGCACACTTTTCCTTTTTCTGATTCTTTTACTTAACATTATTTCATATGCTATACTTTCTTATGGTGAAATAATATTGTACTATATTCATACACCAAAATTTCTTCAGTTCCTTAATTGGGCACCTACTTTCTAGTTCTTTGTTACCACTAAGGGTGATGCATTAATATTTTTGTACAACTGAGACCTTCTCTCTCTTTAACCTTTTTGGGAGTATCATGAATGCTATTGCATTATGCGCAAAGGATATGTACAGTTTCTTGACTTCTGAAGTTTAATTCCAAATTAATTTCCATGTAGTTGAACTATTTCACAGCTCCACCAACACTGTATTGAGAACCTCTAACATTTATCATTTTCATTTTTTTCATGTCTGCCAATCCGATGAGTCTGAGGTATAATCTCAGAATTTTTTTAATGGAAATTTTCTTCATATTATTTTCATATTATTTGACTACTAATCTTTTGGAGAATGGTCAGTGCTCTTTCCAGAATGCTTTTTATTTTCAGCTTATAATTTTTTTTGCAATTCTTTTTTCTCAATTACATGTAATTTTTTAACATTCATTTTTTTTTAAATTTGAGAACCAAGTCATTTTTCCCTCCCCCCTTTTCTACATTGAGAAGGCAAGCAATTTGATATCGATTATAAATGTAAAGTCATGCAAAACACATTTCCATATTAGCTGTGCTGCAAAAGAAAACACAGACTAGACCACAAAATAAAAAAAAACAAGCCAACAAGAAAAATAAAGTAAAAAAAAGGGTCAATCTATATTTAGACTCCATCAATTCTTTCTCTGGAGGTGGATAGCATTTTTCATAACAATTCCAAAAACTTATGATGAAAAATGCTATCCATCTCCAGTATGCCTTTCAATAACATCCTTCCTTCACTAATCCCCACTCTCTACCCAAGAGCTGACTGTATAAAGTTGATGCCCCAGTTATTTTGGCAAACTTCCTATGACCTTGTGAGGTACCCATTTACCTTGATTACTCCCAGTTTCATAACAATAACAATAATAGCTGATATTTGTATAGTTCTTTAACTTTTATGAAATACTTTGCACACATTATCTCATGTGGGTCTCACAAAAATCCCTGGGAGTTATCACTGCATATTGCCATTTTATAAAGGAGGACTTTGCTCTTAGAGTTAAGTGACTTGCTCAGGGCCACATAGCTACATTAGTGTCAGAAGTAAATTTTGAACTTATTTCCTGACTTCAAGTCCATTACTTTGTTCTATATGCTTGTGCATGTCTATGTATGTATGTATGTATGTGTGTGTGCATTTAACAAAGATAAAAAGCTAAATGCAGGTTACTTTTGCCAAACACATCTAATCAATCAACATGGTTACTTTTTTTCTTTCGCCTTCCTTTAATCTTTGGGGGAGGCAGAGGTGAGGATGGGATTATGCATTCAGTAACAAACTCATCTAATTAAGATTTATTGATGGCTACCATATTCTAGACACTGGTGGCTTTAAGAAGTTCAGAAGCATAAAATATGTATTATATATGTATGTGTGTATATATACGTGTAAATGTATGTGCAAAAAATTAAATTTTTAAAAATGAGAGAGAAGACATCCTAAAAAATGTCAAACATAGTTTTTAATAAGAGCCCAATTGGTTCAGATAGTAAATGCTATCGGAGCTTAGAGGAAGGAAAAATCATTGTGGTCTGGGTGACCATGGAAGGTTTCATGAGGAAGTTAAGCTTGAGCTGGACATTGAAGAATAATTAGTATCTTGAATTTCATAAATGCCAAATAAATATTTATTTAGTGAATCAGGGAACAAATAAACAAATAGACAATAAGCTATCTGTGCAATCCTGGACAAGCCTCTTTATTTCTCTTTGCTTCACCTTCTTCATCTGTAAAAAAAATGAAGGATTTGGACTCTAAGAATCACTGAGTCCCTTCTGTCTTTGAATCCTATGATAAAGGAACTAGATACAGTTGACAAGTAATAGAAGGTTAGTGCTGATATCTCTTAGTCCAACTCTCTCATTTTTAAAGATGATCTGAATCTGACCATTCTTTGATTGAGAATAAAAAGGGAAGAAACACAGAGCCAAACGAAGGGCTGCATCTGGCATATCTGAGGTATGGTGAGTGACCTGGGACAATTTATGTTGGGGGATTCATAGAAGAATAATTTGAAACCTAATGGCAGAAGGGGTTGAATTAGTGACCTTTTTGTTTGTTTGTTTGTTTTTTGTTAGAGTCCCTAGAAAGAAAAATCCTTGCATAATCTCTTTGTGGGATTAGAAAATGGTTTCTGCTAGCTGTGTGACCCTGGACAAGTCTCTTGACTCCAATTTGTATAACCCTTATTGCTCTTCTGCCTTGGAACCAATACTTAGTATTTATTCTAAGACAAATGATGAGAGCTTTAAAAAAAAAAGCATTTTTTGCTAAGTGTCCACCTTTGTTATCCTAGGGATGTCTTACCTATTGGAATTTAGATTTTTCCTCAAGGACAGTGTCCACTGGGCCTTTTGTGGGCAGTTCAGCCTGGGAATTGATATTCCTTGTTGTTGTTGCCAAAACACCTTGATTTCTCATCTATCCAGGGCCAAGATCTTCCTGAGTTCACGTTGAGGCTGACTTTTAAGCCTCCTTTATTTTCCAGTCTCTCTGCTGAGATCTTCAAGGGCTTCTATGATCCAGGATGACTTTTGGGTAATTTTCCCTAACTCCACACTTTCGTTAAATCAGGAGAATAAAATGAATGTTTCCCATCATCCTTACCATACCACTTTAAGCACTCTCCTTCTGTAGGTGCGATTTTCTCTGGTCTTGCACTTATATTTTGAGAATAGGCATGCATCTTGGGCTATATGGGATGATTTTTTAAGAGGGAAAAGGTGCTATTTCTGCCTTCCTTCCTTCCTTCCTTCCTTCTTTCATTCTTTCCTTCCACACTTCCTTCCTTCCTCTCTCTCTCTCTCTCTCTCTCTCTCTCTCTCTCTTTCTTTTTTACCTTACCTTCAATCTTAAAATTAATACTGTGTGTTGGTTCTAAGGCAAAACAGCAGTAAAGGCTAGGCAATGGTGGTTAAGTGATTTTTCCAGGGTCATATAGCCAGGAAGACTCTGAGGCCAGATTTGAACCCAGGACCACCCATCTCTAGGCCTGGCTCTTTATCCACTGAGCCACCTAACTGCCCCCAGTTACTTTTTCTATAAAAGTTTGGTTAATAGATAGGGAGTATAACCAATGTAGTAAGGTCTATAGATTTCCAGCCTCACAACATACAAATAGCACCCAGCATTATAAAAATTAAGAGCTTTATATCATATGCCGGGCACTTATAGCCCATTATTTAAGTTATTACTGGTAATAACATTTTTTTGATTTGGGAATTTAAGCATGTCTTGATAATTTGGAATCAGAACTACTTTTTACCTCTGTCATCATTTGGTTTCAAAATGGTTAAGTACATTTCACTAAATAACTGCAAACTTCCTGAATAGTCCTGCCTATATATCATATGTCACATAATCATAACTTAGATGTAAAATATTAAAATGTAAATGACCAAATGGAAAAATTGTGGGAAGAAATATATGACTTTTATTGCATTTTTAGAAAAGTTGCTCAAATATTTGCCCTTAGTCAAAATTTATGACGAATTGAAAGTAAGGAGGAAAAAGTGTTTATGACTATTGTAAGACATTTTTCAGAAAGGTAATAGAGACCGACACTGGTGAACAAATCCATTTTTGTTGATTTTCCGTGTCAAACTTTCTCTGCTGTCTCTGGACTTTTGTTTGCCTAGCACGTAGATATTGCTTAGAATGGAGTCTATGTTAGCATGGATTTCGTAAAGTCCATTTGCAATGTTAGTTGGACAAGTGTTTTGGCTTAGCCATTTAAATATTTTTATATGAATTTATATAAGATATGCAATGTGGGGTCCCTTTGAACAGACTTTTCTTACTTTTTTCTCCTTGAGAAATGTTTTAGCTACTAGAAGTGTCGGTGAGTCCTATCAAATTTTTGTGTTTGTCTCTGTCACAAATTAGCACGCACTTGTTCTATATTAATCCCCAAAGTGACACATCAGCTCCCTTACCCATAATAAACAGAAAATAATGTAATAATTACCAATGCTAGGTATAATGAAAAAATTATATTTTCTTCACCTAAATGCAGATTGCTAACAATAGACAGAATAGAATCAAATCAATATTTTGACATAGTACTATTATATCTGGCTCATTAATTTTGGAGACAACTTTCCCTTTAATCCTAACTCCTAGTCAAGTTCTATCATGTCAACAAGTAGGGGTTCAAATGTATGCTTCTATTCCATTGTAGTACAGAACATTTAACCAGCTGTTTTAGGGGAGGGGAATGCTGTTCCCTTCCATGAATATGCAGAGAGTGAATTTGTGTGAGATTTTCTCTTAGAAACACTGGAAAAATTTAGTATTGTTACCTGAATTTAGAGGATGTTCATTGCAGCTAAAGGCAATGTACAGTTTCACAAAATATATTCTCTTGAGGAATTCATTCATCAATTTTACTGGGATGTTTTATTCTTGTAAACGACAGGTCTCTCTTCATCCTCAGCCTTTTCTTTTCTTTCCTTTCTTTTCCTTTCTTCTCTCTCTCTTTTTAAAGAATTTAGATTTTTCTGATTCTTGAACACCAATTGTTGGTTGATTAAGGTCAATGGTAGCACTTACCAAGTCCCTCTATTGACTTGGGTCAGGTGATATAAGTAATTGATTTGCTTTATGCACAGAATTGCTAATTTTCTATTGTAACAGTCTTTTCCAAAGAATCTCATTCTTCATTTCCATGAGTTATTTATGTGATATTTAAGAGCAATCCATTTTTTTTCTTTACAGGTACTGTACTATCAAATTAGTGGAGAATTACATATCTCACTAGTGCAAAAGTATTTATTTCACTGCTGGTTGTTCTCTTTTGTTTTTTCAGAGATCACAATAGCCTGAGATTTAGAATAGCAGATAATAACATACAGTGCATATTATTGACAGAGCTTAATTGTCTTATTGACAACTCACTTGCACTTGGAGAAGCATGCTCATATTAATCACCCTGTGAACTTGTATGCATTTTCATGACTAAAGCTATAATTACAGGAAGATTTCAGAATTCAAATGTCTGCCCTCAAAATCTTCACCTTCTCTACATTTGGGCAAAAGGTCTGTGGCACCACAGGAGACCTCAACCTTTCTTCCTTAGTTAGCTCTCCTTTCCTTGAGGCCTTTTGAATGTTCCCTCTGGAAACATTTGGCTAATGAATCCTTTCGCCCAATAGTCCATTCAGAAAAGAAGGGAGAAATAAAAACTTTTCTGAAAATCCAACAATGTTGAATGTTCATTGCTGCTAGGGAAAAGTGAGCTTTCTCCTTTCCTCACCTTCCCATTTATTTTGGATTCTTAGTTTCATTTTCTTTTAGGAACTGCTAGAAGGGAATATTAAAGAGATTTAGAAAATCTTGGAGTTGCTAGAGCAATTGAAAATATAAATTAGTTCAAGAGGGGGGTGGATTCATTAAAAAGGTTGTTTTTTTTTTTGGATACATTTTTATTTGATGGAACCATTATGAGTTACAAAGGGAAGAATCTTAGGATCATGTGGATTTAGATTCAGGAAGGGACCTCAAAGGCCATCTTGTTCAATGCCTTTATTTTTATACGTGAAGAAATTCAGAGCCTTGGAGGTGAAGTGATTTGCCCAAGATAGTGAGTTGTAGAATTTTGGGGATACACTTCTCTTCTTTAGAGGAATTTTTATGAAATGTCCCTTGGTTTTTATTACAGGCAGAACTGGGTTCAATTGATTGGTCCAATGTGGTATATCATTTTAATAGTTTTCCCCATCATAGCTAACAAGTGACTGATTGTGCTGGAAGCTCAGAAGACATTTCCTCAGGGTTCATGTAGCCCTGATGGTTGAGAAGGTCCTTTTCCCTCTTTGGGGGATGATTATTTAATAAAGCATTTTCTTCTTCTTGATGTGATCTTATATAACTTTTGCTCATTCCATCAGGGCTCATATCAGCCAGTCTTAAGTAGCTTCCAAATGTATTTTCTTGCCTATTTTTCCTTCTCTGGGACTGGCCACATGGCATCCCCAGGCCTCTCACCCATCAGTACTTTCTGCACGGAGTGTTCACGTTAGGTTCCTTGTCACTGCTGAGTGCCAGCTGTGTGGGGCCTTGATTAACATGGATAAAAGTTGTTGCATGTGCTAAGTTTTCATCTTTGGAAGTACTTGATGGGAGAATCCTGGGCAGAGGAGTAGTCCTGGAGTCCCAGAGAATATTGCAATCTTGGCACACTGATTGGTTGCCACTCATTTGACTGATGAGTGAGGTGGAGTAACCCCACTGTCTTCAACGAGATACTCAAATCACAGAAAATAATTACAGGAAAGGGGGTAGGGAGGAAGGGACTTTATAGAGTTAGAGCATCCTATGTGACATCCTATTGCACAAGTTGCTCATAGCTTGTGATAGTTGATGATACTTATGCAACTTGAAGGACCTATTTACTAAAAGTATTTGAAATTTTCATTTTCTACCCCCTCTCCCTTAAGGAAACCCCACAGCCAATAATTCTTTCAGAGATATAAGATAATGTTAATATCTAAACTGATAATCCTTCATTTTTATGTTTCCATCCTCAAGGATCATAGGACTGGGAGTTCAGAGATAATCTGGTCCAATACTTTCATTTTACAGAAGAGGAGACTGAGGTCCAGAGAGGGGAAGGACTGAAGTTCAACAGTGTAATTTGACAGAGGAAACTAATTAGTTAAAATGACTATTCAAGGTTACAAAGTGATTTCACAATAGAGCTAGGATTTGAATTCAAATCTTCTGGCTCCAAAATAAGTGCACAGTTCTATAAGCCACTCACCCTGCAAGATGTTTTTTATGATCTAGAGCATTTGCTAGAAAGCATGTTTTTTAAAGAGCTGGGATCATGGCATGTTTCTTTTTCAACCCCCATTAGGCCTACCAGAGGGATGGACCGTAATAGGTGCTGAATCATTCCTTGAATGAATGAATGAAATGGGAGAGTGGACTCAATAACTGAGGTTAAATATAATTTCCCACTTGGTTACTGAGGCTCTTGTGAAATATTATCCTTGGAAACTAACTAGACAGCAACATTTTTGACTCAAGAGGACAAGTTTTTGAAAACAGTGAGAAAAAACATCAATCTAATTAAAGAAAAATTAAATTAAGGCTGTATTCATGGATAACTCCAAACTGACAGGCTTGAAAACTGAGACTTTTGGGAGGTGCAGAACTCACTAAGAAGGGATTTCTTGACCACAGAATTTTTTTTTAATTAGGGCAAATTACAAATGATTCTTAAAAATTCGAGTAAGTCTGTTAAGGGCAGAGATTGTGCCCTTAAAATTTTGTTTGAATCCTCCATCATCTAGCATAGAACTTGTTCAAGCTGGCACAGCGGATAGAGTACAGGACTTAGAAGTCAGGAAGATGTGACTTAAAATTCTCCTTCGAAAACTTACTAGTTGTTTGGCTTTGGACAAGTCATTTAATCTCTGCCTGCCTCAGTTTTCTCATCTGTACTATAGGGATAATAATTGTACCTGTTTCCAAGGGTCATTGTGAGAATCAAATGAATAAACATATGTAAAGTATTTTGCAAACCATAAAGCATTATAAACATTCTAGCTGTTGTTAATAAATGCCTGCTGGATTTGTTGAATGATGTTCCCTGGTTAGAGTGTTACCTGGGGCAATCGCTTGTCTTCTGCAAGGTTATTTCTCCAGATAACATGGTCTCCTATTGAACATCTGCACTTAGAGTGTGAAAGTGAAGAAGGGGACAAATACAACTTTAATTCAGTAGGATAGGAGACAAAGAAAAAAAAAATTTAAGGGTTATCATGAAAATAACCCTGGCTCTGGGGCAGAGGACTTGGGTTCAAATCCCAGCTCTGCTGCTTACTATGAATGGCAAGCCCTTTAAATCTCCCTGGGTTTTCATCAGTAAAATGAAGGCATTGAACTAGATAACCACACACGTCCCTAGATCTATGGACATGAGGGATGGGCAACTTCTTTCCCAGTTATTTCTTGTTTCCATTGAAATTCTCTTCATGGCAGTCCCTTAGTCACAATTTCAGAGAAAGCCAGATATCCACTGGAACCTATTTTTGATCATCCTTCCTCTTCCTTTCCTCCCCCCCAGCATCCTTTTCTCATAAAGATGCAGGGCCCATTCCTCTGCTTTCCTGGTAGAAAGCAAAGACAGGAACCCCTCTTTGAGGAGGTGAAGTTCTGTAATTCATTCTTTTGAACCTCCCCCCTCTTTGTTTCTCTCAGACAATTGTTTCTGGCAGGCCAGGTTTCCAAGTTGGGCTGGGTTTGACCAGGCTTCTTTTAAACGAAAGCAACATGTGGCTCTGTTACCTAATCTTAGTGTCTGAAATTCAAACCAAATAGGAAATAAATAGAAGATGAAAGTAGAATGACTGTAATTTATAGAAAAGCTTGCAAGTGATTTTTAAGAATTTGTAACATTTTCAAGAAAATGCCAATAAAGGAGGCAGAGCAGGGCAGGGCAGGCTAATATATTTTCAGAAGGCAGATATTCTTGAAAGATATAGCTGTTCCTGGGGTAATCAGTCAACATATGTGATAGAGAGGGAAGGATCTCCTTAACTTTAATCATAGAGACTTCACATTCCATAGAAGTTAGACGATCTCTTCATAAGCTCCCGATGGAACAAGCAGGACAAGGTGTTATTAAAGCCGCCTCAGGTATGTTTGACTTTTGACCTTTGCCAGCATTAGTTATGGGAGGCTGTTTTCCTCCAATACCTATTAGATTTCATTTCCTGACAAGGAGGACTTTTCAGCGAATGGATCACCCATTTTTGTTTCTCAGCTTTATTTTCCTTCTGAAAGTTGGTGAAATTTAGCTGACAGGACAGAATATTGCTAAGTGCCAAGTTGAGAACATTATAATAAAAGTCTTCAATTTGACGCCATGCTGGGGTTTAACTTATCCTAGATCATTCGTTATACATGATTATTTATTTTCACTCTCGTTACATGTTTGTTTTTTCTATTCTTTGTACAGATTTAATATTAGAAGTTTTCCTGTTGCTTAAAATTTGTAGAATCAGAGACAGTTTTTTTTAATTTTTACTTTGAGATTTAGGGATGTCCTATTCCAGAGATTAACAGATTGTCTTGTAGCCATGGATCCTTTTGGTGACACGTCTTAATGTTTACATATTGTCTCCCTCATTAGACTGTGAGTTCTTAGAGATGGGGACTGTTTTGTTTTTTGTTTCTGTTTTTCTTTGGATCTCTAGATCTTATCTCAGTACCTAGCACATAGTAGGCACTTGGGAAATGTTTGTTCCCATGAATTTGTCTAGAAAAAAGAATCCTACATGTGAAATTAGAAAATCTGAGTTCAAATAGTTGTTCTGCTTCTTTCCTACTTTCATGACCTTGGACAAGTCACTTAATGCTTCTGGGCCTCATTTGTTTTCACCTCTAAATCAATCAGTCAACAAGTATTTATTAAGCACCTACTCTGAGGCAATTGGAAATATAATTGCAATGAATGAAATGATATATACCTTTTTTTTAAAAAAATCTTTACCTTTGGTCTTAGAATCAATACTGAGTTTGGTTCCAAGGCTGAAAAGCAGTAAGGCTAAGCAATTGGGGTTAAATGACTTGCCCAGGGTCACATAACTAGGAAGCATCTGAAGTCACATTTGCACCCAAGATCTCCCAAATGACATCTCCTTTTGAAGAACCTACGTGAGTGAGGAAGACAATAAGTAAACATATAAGTATATGTTCAGAATAATGAGAATAAAAACAAGTAAACATAAAATAGTTGAAAACCAAGTAGTTTGAGAAGGATAGCAGTGGCAGTTTGATGGGTGGTTTCAGAAAAAAGATTCATAAAGTGGGGCATGAGCTGCATCTTAAAGGAAAAAAGAGATTCTATGAGGCAAATGTGAAGAGGGAGTGCATTCCAGGCATGGAGGATAGCTGGTGCAAAATCATAGTCGGGGATGGAATATTGTTATGTGTGAGGAACAGAGAGAGGCCATTTGGCTGAGGCACAGATTGCACTGACAATATAGGTGGGGATCAGGTCAAGAGTTTAAAAAGTTATAAAAGGAGAATGTTAGACTAAATGTCCTCTAAGCTCTCTCCCACTTCATCTAAATGTATAATTCTAAATTTAAAAAAAAAAACTCCAAATCTACCTTTCCTTCCCCAAATATATAAGTATTAATGTTATGTTGAAATAAAACACTGATTTCAAGGATGATGCTCTGGTTATAATTTTTACAGATGAGCAGTGGTAAATTGAGAGAGTATATACTCATTGGGAGACTTTGGTTCATTGAGAGACTATTACCCTTTTTCCATTCATCAGCCCTCCAAAGATTCAGTGCCAGAACAACCTTCACAGGTTTAGAATGCTTTCCTAATTTCAGTCTCTCTCACTTCTGGTATATTGACTTATGTAGATGTGAAATGTGGCATATTTCTTAGGGACATCCTTTAAACGGCTTCTCCTTCTACCAAAGATAACTCTTCCCAAGCCCACTGTCTTGCCAAATAGACGAGACAAGAACATGTTTTCTATTGATTTTGAAAAGCAATTCAGGACCCAACTGGTAATAATAGGTGTGACCCGTACGGTTTTACATGCAGCCTGCTAGCAGCTCTAGTGCTTGTTGAGTCACTCTGATGTTTGGGATGCACATTCTTTGAAGATTACTTCTAAAGGAAGACATCCAAATCCTTAATTCGCGATTCTGTCTATTCCTGCCGTGTTTACATTCCACCATGGCAGAAGATCACTGTAAAAAGAAAAGATGAAAATGCACTTTAAAAAGGGTTTCTAGCGACAGGCCTCCTTCAAAGATCCTAGCCCTTCTCCCCTCTTCCCTTCTCTTTGGCACAAAAGTCCATGTTTTGTGGAGAAAAAAATGTATATACTAATGGTTGATACAAAGATTTACCACATGACTATGACCCACCCCAGTAGAACATTCGGACTGAATGGTAGTATGTGACAAAGCAAATCCGTGATCTTTAGGTTGCTGCTGGGGTGCTGTTTTCATTTAGGATCACTGCAAAGTTCCTGACTTATGATTTGCTACATAGATCTTTTGGGTTCTATGACAGAATGTTCTGAAAGGAATCTTGGTAAAGTTTAATGAGTTTTTTTTTGATGATGATTCTGTCACCATTCTCTTCCTCTCAACATAAATGAATAATCATTTTAAGGGCCTGTTCTCATTAGATGTTAAGAAAGGAAGGACTGGCAACACAAAAGAAATTGCTTTGCTTCCGTCTCAGTCAGTTATGTGTTTGGATGTCAGCTCCAAGAACTTTGGAATATTGTTCTCTTGACCCAGAATCATAGAATCTTAGATCATAGCTGGAAGCAGAAGTCATTTTAATCCAATGTTGCAACTTTACAGATGAGGAAACTGAGTCTTAGAGAAGTAAACGTGAATAAAAGGAGTGAGTGAAAAAAATTTATTAAGCACTTCTTATCTGCCTGGCATTGTCCAATACAAATACAAAAACAAGAGCTTACATTCTAATGGTGGAGACAACAGGAATAGGAGGCACACTTTGTTCTGGAAAATTGCAAGGGGGTGAGTGAAGCAGATTGATACACTCCATTGTATAAATGGAGATTTTGAACCTTGGACTTCATCCCCCATAAGTCCCTTAATTTTCTCCAAATTCCTTTTAATCTCTCCTTCACCTCCATGTTTGCCTAGTCACATTTGTATATAGTTTGCTGTAACTCCTCCCTCTTTCTCTTTTGCTCCTGGGAGCGAGCTAGTTAGGAACCTTTTAGTTAGGTCTCTTTTGTTAGTTTTGTTATTAATAAAACTTTATTAAATATAATATCTTAGTTATTGAATATTCATTTTAATCTTTACACCATTCAGGAACAATGACAGAGTTGCTTCAGTGAAGGTTCATGGTTCATTGTACTAGCACTGGAAAAGGAGAGGGGAAAGTATAAGCAAGGTAGTTGGTGAGGATGCTATAAAAGGAGTGACCTTAGAGGAAGAAATGAAATGAAGGATATCTGGGACTTTTCTGAAATAATGGTGCAGGAAAAGCAGATACCAACCTAGAAAAGAGGGGTCAAAATCATATAAGTAGTAAATGGGCCAACTAGAATTTGAACCCAGATCTGATAACCCCATCTCCAGTATTCTTTCCATTATACTGCACTACCACAAGACCTAGGTGATGGATCCCATTATAATTCAGCTAAATATTCAATCATAATCAATGAGAAGAATTGATTATCTTGCAGCAAGCTAATGCTGCCTACTCTCCATTTCTGATTCTTAACAGTGGGCCATTTACAGGAGAACACAAGTTTGGGGGCTTGGATGTAAGGAAGATGAATTATTTATAAGAGTATTAATTGAGTGTCTCTGCAATCTGAAGGCAAATAAAAATAAGTTTGCATTACATGTGATTAAATAATCCATTGGTTTTCTCCTGTCTGTTAACATGGATAACAAGCTCTCTCCTCAAAGTATCATGTCCTTACTTAACTACTAACATACTGAATGTAAGCTCTTTGAAGACAGGGAGTGTTTTCGCTTTGTCTTTGTCTTTTCAGAGCCTAGCACAATATTAGCTTATAATCAGTGCTTAATAGGTTTTGTTGGATTTGATTGGAGAGAATATAAAGAAAGTATCTCTTGCTATTTGATCAGGCTAGGAGCATTATGCTTCTATACAGCTTATATATATACTAAAATCTATTAGGCAACTTCTCTTGGGTAAAAATATTAGTCAATTGGTCTTATTTTTAGGTTAAGAGAAGAATTGCAAATATAGCAAACATCAAATTTAAGAAGAATATTTAGAGAATAAGTTATAAGAATTATTGTCAACAGTGCCTGTCATTTTTAAACAATATTCTACTCAATGCCTTATAGGTCTATGATGTTTATAGTTTTGTTTCAAAGTCAAATTGCCAAAAATCATGGTCCTTTGCAAAACCCACAAATGCTCATTAAATTGATGAACTAGTAACAATGATTTGAGCTGAGATCTCTAAGGATTTTTTGGAAGTTTTTCCCAGAATTCTGCTGGGAACCTTGGTCATTGACCCTAGAGTAGCCTTAATCTAAACTTCTCCTCCGGGGAACCTGTGCAATGAGTCCTAGGGTGATAAAGGTAGGCTCTACCCGTGTACTCCACAAGAATGGAGACTAGGCCATTGTCCAATTTAATTGTTTTGTGTAGGTAGCCAATAGCTAATCCAGCAATTCAGGCCTGGGACTTGTGCTTCAAGGATTCTCTTGGCATTGGCTTACTATCTGACATCCTCCATAAAGTCCCTGGATCTACTCTTCTTTGAACCTCTTAGATGTAGCCACATCCCAAACCATGAAAGCTTTGATTGTTTGTAGCTATAAATGAATCAACTGTTAGATGAAAAAAAAAGCCCCCTTCCCTACTTCCCACCCAAAAAAAAGTTTTTATTTTTTTATTTTTAAAAAATCTTTTCTTTTTCACTCCATGCATAATCTGTCCTAAGCTACTTGAGGGCAGGGACTGTTTTTCATCTTTATCTCTGTATTTCCTGGCCTCCCACAGTGCCTTGCACCTCTGTTATATTTCCCATCTATACTCCCTCCACATTCCCACTGTCACCTCCTCCTAGTCAGGGCCCTCTATACCACTCGACTGACGACTGCAGCAAGTCCCAAGTGATTTCCTTGCCTGGAATCCCTCTCCCCTCTCTAATCCATCCTATACAAATGCAGCCACAGTAATCTTCTTAATGCATCGATCCAAACATTGTCATCATGGCTTACATTTTGATGGTGCCTTCAGGTTCCACAACTCTTAACCTTTATGATTTCATTTCATTCATGATTTCCTCTCAGGGAGGAAGCTAGTGAAACTCTTATCAGCCCTTTTAACGAATGAGGAAACTGAGACTTAAAGAATTTCAGTGACTTACCTGAAGATATGTAGCTAATCAGGGGCTAGAAAATGTGCAGGACCTACAGAGTCACTGGCCATAAACTGCCAAAACACAGGCTACTTTTTTTCCTTTGGTTATTAGGCAAGAGCATGAGGTCAAATGAAATAACGTGTGCAGGGCTTTGCATGCCTTAAAGAGCTATAGTAACATTAGCTATTTTAACAAATACTCTATTTCTCCAAAGTGGTTTTTTTTAGCGAATGAATGCATTTTACTGACCAGTGTAGAAATAAGTTAAATGTAGGAAGAAATCTTCAGTCTTGGTTTTCTAATGTCTTGGGTGTGATTCTCTAGTCATCTTAAGTGATTTGGGATTTTTATTAAATTCTCAAAACGATCTCTTATTTATTCACACTATTTAAAATGTATACCATTGAATACTTAGAAGAGGAAAACTACTACAAACAATAATAATAATAATAATAATAATTGTGTTGATGGAGCAATATTAATAATATCTGAGCTCCATAAAGGTGAGAACAAAGGAGTAATAACAATGCTAATAATGAGGAGGATGCTTAAAATAAGCTTTATCACTCATTTTAAGACTGGTCACAACTGGCCTCAGAGTCCCATTCCTGTCCTTTTCACTCTGTTCCTCACTGTAAAAACATCCCCTAGAAGAAGAAGGTCTCCTTGCTATCAATAAATTGGTCCTAGGGAAGAGCACTTCATGGTCTGTGGCGACATGGCACAAGAGTGGTAGCTAGTGTTGGGGGTAGGGTGAATGATAAATATGGTTAATATTCAGAAGGAGGAATTGATTTTTAGAATGTGCCTTTGATTCACTAATCTCTGACATTGAGACATTTTTGAAGTCTGTTGCTATAATTAGAATTCTATAAGCCATTTTATGTCTCTATCAAAATTTTAAGAGACATAGAAAATTTAAGGATTTTGGGGGATTATAATTCATCACATCAACTCAAGTAATTTTACTCTTTGCACATTAGCATGGAATGATATTCCTGAGAGTTGGGGTGACTTTTGCCAGGTACTGCAGATAGATTAGACATATTTAAAGCCGTGTCCTCACTAGCGAGCTCTGTTCTGGTTTTCCAACATCTTCCCCACTCCACTGACCAGCACAGTTTGAGCTGGGCTAAAGAAAAAATGACTTAAAAATTGCTTAACTCACTCCTTTGTTTTCATTGTACTTTGCAGCTAGAAAACTAAGCCGGAAGTTTGGCGGGGGTAGAGGCCTTTATTCCACAGCTGTGGGTATTTCCCCAAATCCCGCTTTTGTGAAGGGGAGGGAGGGTAGCTACCAGAAACTCAGGCATACAGATGACAAATAGCATATCCTCTCTTCAGGGGCTCCCAATGGCAGCTTCAGTCCAGCTCAGGTGAGTCATAGCGCTGGGACTGAAGTGCTGGCCAGGCAGAGAGCAAGAAAGAGAGAGAGAGAGAGAGAGAGAGAGAGAGAGAGAGAGAGAGAGAGAGAGAGAGAGAGAGAGAGAGA
>NC_058131.1:306621913-306649964 GCF_016433145.1 Gracilinanus agilis
AGAGAGAGAGAGAGAGAGAGAGAGAGAGAGAGAGAGAGAGAGAGAGAGAGAGAGAGAGAGAGAGAGACATGTGGGCTGCAGGCTCACTTAGTCACAGGCCAGGGAAGCAGCCAGTCATCTGTGTTCAAGGCCTCATCAGATTAGTGAATCCCCAAAGGTGCTAAGTCCAAACTGTCATTTCATTTCAACTTCCCCCCTCTATTTTTTTTTTTTAATGCAGAGGCTACCCTTGTTACTTAAAAAAAAAAATCAGTTTGCAAAGGGCCGACTTAACCAAAATTGAAAAAAGGGGGCATGTAGCCATCAGTCTCTGATGATTAGTATTAAGATGAGGTGCACTTTAGCTTGGTTGAAACTTGTTCCTAACAGAATGTTAAATACTTAGAGAAAAGAAAGATTATGTCTATCTAGTTACACCATTCCTTGATATATGCACCATGTCAGCGGGCCATTGTCTCCTGGGTAAAGACTGAGAGTTCAAATACCCACTATCTCTCCCCTGGTGCTCCAAATGCTCTGCTTTGAAGTTTTTATAATCCATCTGTCATCTTCTAGTAGGGAGGGCACATGTTCTGTACCACTCAATTACAGAATTCTTTTTTGCCAGCTACAATGAGACAGGAAAGAATGTTATGGGTGGGTGAGAGAAACTGTCAGATATACTACATTCCTAGGATTCATATGGATGATGTTATTCCAGAGTAGGAACACAGCATGCGTTATTGTTCAAATGTATTAAGGGTACATTTGGTATTGCACTGTTGAGTCCCTTTGATTTTCACCGACTCGTCTTCATATTTGATCATTCCGGGTTTGCACAAGCGAATCAGCCAAACCTTCTCTGGAGGGGGTGTGGACCATCCCATGCAGATCTAAAAGGGGACCTTTGTTTCAGCTGGCAGAGGGTCAGTTTCCCAAATGTGCCGATTTTCCCAAGCAGCTAAACACCGTCATTTTTGTTAGCACATCAGTGCAAAGGGAGGTTTTTTTTGACTATTTTAAATAGGACATGTTGGGCTTTTGAGATGATGGTAAATAAATGTAACAGGATCTTCCATACAAATGATTTCTCTCATCATCTGAACTGAAAGCCTGAATATTATATATTCTGCCATCTGGTGAAATCAGGGGAAGTTTTTTTTTTCTTTTTAACAGGGCACATACATTTAAGCAATTGGAATGACATGTCCTTAAATTGGGTATTTTTCTTAAAAACAATCTACCTCAGAGTGATTGGTGTTGCTTGATACCATGTTAACTTCTTGCTCATTGAGTCATGGGTGGTTAAATTCGTTGTCTTATGTGAAATGAGTTTGATGATCTCAGCCTAGTCTCCAGTGGGTATTAATTCACATTATGAAATATCTAGCATAATTTAGCACCGAGTGGCATAATTTGCATTTTTGCTCGAGATAGGGGCAGTGATAGAAGATGGGGATATATCATCTTTCATTCAAAAGGAGACGGTTCCTCTATGTTGCTTTAAAAATATTAATAGTCTTATGACTATTATTAGCGTGTTGTGAGCTTATGGTGTGAAAAGCTTGATGGGAGAAAAAAGGCATTAGGGCTTTGGCACTCCCCGGACTGAAAACTATTCAGAAAATGGAGCCATTTACCAAAATGTCATTCTACCCCAGAAGAATCAGGGCTCCATCATTGAATTCATGTCTGACAATTTCACATGTGTGCATAAAGTCACACATTGAAGCATACACAGAATCCATGGCAAGAGGGAGCCAGTCTTCTTGGGGACCTTCACTGTCTTATTTGCCTATATTTCACAGATTGTGAAAGGAATTTGGTATATCCTCCAGGAGGGAAGGGGCTGCATAAATGCCTGATATTATTATAATAATGAATTTAGTATAATTTCTATAATCTTATCCTCTGATCGGACTGATCATGGAAGGATGGGGCTTACCCTATGTGTAATTAATTGAAATCTGGAGACAATTTAAAAAGAGTTGTTTTTATTTTTTTTCCCCCTGCAACTTCAGGAGGGCAGTGTGCAACTCTCGGGTCAGGCCGGGAACCAATTTTCTTCTCATTACTTTTGATTTTGGAGTCAATACAAATTTCATCAGGGATTGTAGGGTGCAGCTAGCTCTCTGTCTACAGAGACACATAGACACAAGACTGTGTGTACATTTGGGTTAAAGATTTACAGAAGGGAATTGTTGGTGAGTCAGGATAAGCAAGGAAGAAATATGCAGCAGCAAACAGTCTCCTGTGATATTTTGTTCTTGGCTGATTAACATCAGGAGGATGAAGTTCTGAAGGGATTGAGTAGGAAGGGGACTGAGGGAGGTTTAGGCTTTGTAAACCCCACAGCCCAGATATCGATATGTTGGCTCAGAGTATTTAGCCTTTTCTTCAGTCTTTTTTCCCCTTCTCTTTTGTCCTTTCTCTTTTGCTCTGTGCTTTCTATGATTTGCCTTCCGTGGTCTCTCTTTCTCTCAAGTCCTAGCCTTCCTTTTTTGTCACAGCCTCTCTCATTATTTTCTCTTGAGTGTTCAGGATTTGAGCCTCCACAGAAACTTTTTTGATCATTTCAATTCAGTCATTTATGCAGCCTGTAATGTGCACTGTGCTATGTTAGGTACCCCAAATAAAAAGTCTGGAAAGTCACGTAGCTTCTGTCCTCAAAGAGCTTATAGTCTAGTATGAGATGAAGGGGAAAAAATGGGAGGAAGCTAAACATTTCAGTCAAATCGTGGGGACATGGGAAGTATTTGTGCTCTCTGACATGCACGTAGCTTGTTGTCTGCCTATAAAGTGATTTGTAAAGAAGTTTGATTCTGCAATATCTTTTGTGACTTCCTCATTTTTTACCACAGCCAATTTGATTATTGGTGGGTCATAGTATCAGCACATCTGTCATGAAAATATTGGCATAATTAAAGATTTTTTTTAAAAAATGAGACCAGTTGTTTGCTATTCATGCTAAAACCAATTCACAGAAATGCCCTTTCTTCATGATTTGGTATTGGCAATAGCAACATATACTTAATCACATTTTCCATGAATAGTTATCTAATTCATATTATTGCTAATATAAAATAGGAAAATAGAATGTTGGAGTCTAAACCAGCCTTGCTTTGGCGAGGCTGTACGACTGTACAGAAGGACCCTGAGCTCTCCTGGTGAATTTAAAGAGGTGTTGTCTCTATTTTTTCTCTAAGGTACACTGAGAATTTCATTAGTAACCAGATATTTCCAGAAAGAGGACTAGAGAAAAGAGGCACTATTTGTGATGCTGCTAGATTGAAGCTGAAAAGTTCACGTTTTAGCCTGGGCTCTTAACATTTGGGGTTGGACCTTGGGAAATTTCCTGGGAGACTGAGGTCACATTTTTTATACATGTTGAAAAATATTCACTTATCAGTATTGGCGCAACTGTAAACAAGTGATAAAGTGACAACGTTTCCAACAGTAAAACTGACAGCATTTACTTTAATTTTCTGTCATTTTGGTAATTATATCAATCAAGACCCAAAACTAAAATGATATTTTAGCATGCAGTAAGAAATGAGGAATTCAGATCTTAAAAGACCATTACAATTAGCTTTGAAACATTCCCCATTTTAACATAATTGTTTCATATAGCTTATATGTCTTCATTTACAGGCAAATATTCTGTTGATCTTTTATAAACAAAGTAGCACCCATCTGCTTCTTGAGACACTCCTGGTGCCTATTCATTGCAAAAATAATACATGTCCTAATGACTTCCACATATTTTGAAATCTCCCTTTTGAAATTGGTCTTGGCAGATTATTTGCAGGTACTTGAGTTGCATCTGTTTGCAATTTTGCAAATGCGGAAGACTTTAATGTTGAGCGCTGCAAGAGGGCTATTTTAATCCTCAGATAACATTGACTGTCATCAAAAGCCACATTTATCTTTTCCAAGGTGGGGCAAATGTGTAATGTTAAAAGACAGTAAAAGGTCAAGGTCAAGGCTGAGGTCTGACTATTTTCCTTTCATAAAACTGTGCCTTTTGCGTTCTCTTTCTTATATTTCTTTTCATTGAAGTCTAAGCTTAACTACCCATCGCCAAGAGGATGTTTTGCTGATAAAATGAAAGATCAGGAAGAGAGTAAATCTGAAATAATTGTGAACTTCAGTCTCTTGTACTTATTACCACCATGTGGCTAACAGCTGACCAACTTGAAGCCAGTTTCTATTTACACTGCAGAACTAAATAGCATTGTACTAGAAAATTCAACTTTCCTCCTGTGAAATCATTAGGCCCTTCATCAGGTGGGCAACTCAGATAAGTTTGGTTGTCCACAATCATGGGAATGGATCACCCAACGGAAGATGTCTGTCTTCTTTTCCTGGACAAAGGCCACAGAGTTATAGAAATACCAAAGGCCAAGGAGGAAATCAGAGCAACTATTTTTTTTTTCCTGAAGGTTGTTCCAGCAAGACCACTTCCAGTGGTGAATCCAAGCAAGCTCATCTATACAGCTGAAATGACCTGACAGTGATCTTACCTGGCTTACTTATGGTAGCCACTCCAGCACCTGATGGGAAATCTTTAGAGGGACTCCCTAAACTCTGGGCACAATGTGATGAACTAAAGATTTTGTTCACATCTGGAGCTAGATTCATTAGCCTTTCCCCACTTAGAATAGAATGGCACCCTATTTTCCAGATATGCTACATGGGGATAAAGCAAGGTGATTTTCTCCTTGGGTCAATGCCATCTTTTGCCACAAATAATTGAATCTCCTCCAGGAGAATATAAACATTTTAAGGGTAAGAATTATTTTTCATTTTGTGGCTGTGTCCCTGGTGTACAATACCTTGTGTACAGATTGTATGCCTATTGTACAGTAAGGTCATATTCCAAGGTATAGTACCTTGTACCTTGTACCCTTTTTTTTTTGGCGGGGGTATGTAAGCCTGTGATTTAATTTGTATAGGAAACCTCAGGTTTGTGTACTCACTTAAATAAGCAATTTGTCTGTTGCCTGTAGTCTCAGAGAGTATCTTGGCAAAGTTGTCAAACACACCCCGGCATGTACTCCAAATTTTTTGTTCAGTCATTTCAGTTGTGTCCAACTCTTCATGATCCCGTTGGTGGTTTTCTTGGCAAAGATACTGGAGTGGTTTGCCATTTGCTTCTCTGGATCATTTGACAAATGAGGAAACTGAGGCAAATAGGGTTAAGTGTCTTGCCTGGGGTCTGAGGCTGGATTTAAACTCAGATTTTCCTGGCTTTCTACCCAGAACCTCCTAACTGCTAGTGGGTTCACCTTAGATTAAGATGCAAGTAGGAATTATTTGACAAAAATAAATTGAAATACAATAGGATATAGATAATGTTAATATGCGATTTTCAATTAACATGTGGCCAGCAGGGATTCTTAAGAACAATTTAATGGCCCTGTTTCTATTTGAGTGAGACTGTGGGGGCACTGGAATCTGAAGTGACTTGCCCTGGCTCATATAGCTGAAGAACAGTAGAGGGAAGAATTGAACTCAGCTCTTCCTGATCTAAGGCCAGCACTATGCCAGGCTTCTTTGCCCAGGGCAAGCACTTAATGAATACTTTTTGAACTGAGCTGAACTGAAATACTATATCTAAGTAGAAGATATAGGTGCTTTTGTAGCTGGGTTTGATATAGGTCAGGAATACCAGTTCATCATTACTGTCAAATATGGTAAAAGCTGTATATCCTAAAAAAAAAATCTCCCATTAATTTCAAAAGATACTCATTAAAGAGAGACAAGAGATAAGACAACAGTAATAACACCTCATTCTGAGACCTTTCTGTGAAGCCACGATACTATTTTTGAAGAACCCAAACAATTCCCAAATGCCAGCTAACCTCTAATTAAAATGGGGGTTTATTTATTTAAAAAATTAAGCTTTTATTTTCATTGACAACCATTGTTTTCTCCTCCATGCTACAAAGCAGTAATCATCAAACTACTTGGTGCTAGTTAAAAAAAAAGGGAGAGGTCAATCAGTGGAACAGATAAAATATATCATATATAAAAGCAAGCCTTAGTGTTTATTCATTAAACCCAAAGACTAGCTACTGGGGTAAGGACTCACAATTTGACAAAAACTGCTGAGAAAAATGGAAAATATTCTAGCAGAAACTAGTGTTAAACTAGCACCTAAGCCTCAATTGAAAACATGCCTTAGATATAAAAGGCCACATCACTAACATAGTAGAGGAGTGGGGAAGAATTTTTTTTTTTAGTCTATGGACAGTGAAGAGCTTGTGATCAAACAAAGAATGGATTAGAGATTCATTTTAAAAGAATGATTGTGGACCATGGAATTCCAGAACTGAAAGAGACCATAGAGATCACCTAATTCAACCCCTTAATTATATAGGAAGAGAAACTGAGGGCAAGAGGTTTGCTTGAGGGCTAGAACTAGAACTTATTAAGTCTCTTCAATTCTAACCCAGTGCTTTTAGTCCACATGATGCTCCTTGGCAACAATGACCATGAGTTTTTGTCTGAAATTTATAGTAAAAATAGTTTAGAGAGGGGAATATATTTGAAGTCTTTTCTAAAATGTACACGTATAACTGATTTTCAAAAAGAAACAACACCTTGTTCATAGCAAAAGACCTTTATATACATTATGGAGGGATGATTTACAAAGTTCTATTTAATATTTTATTTATCCTTTATTCTTTATTGCAGTTAGATAGCACATCATTGAGTTGTAGAATGGAGCCATAAGGAAAATTAATCAGATCTCCAGAAATTGACTCTCTAGGATATACATCTGAGAGGATCACTTTTTATTGATGGTACACAGATCCATTAGAATATTAGACACAAACAGGGCCTAAGGAGTGAGATTTTGTTGAGAAGCTAAGGTAAGGATTAATACTTTCTAAGTCCTACTTCCTTTTAATTCATGAGTGTTTAAATATACATAAGCATATATATTTAAAATTCTGTCATAAAAATATTAACACTTGCTGATCTTCTAAACTAGAATGTACATAATTGCCTTATTCAATAATTCTTCATTTCATGAAGAGATTGTCTAAGGTGACCTAGGGGGTATAGTGAAAATACTAGCTCTGGAGCCAGGGGATTGGGGTTTAAATTCTGCCTCTGGTGCTTATTACCTGGATATATATCACTTAATCCTCATTGACCTCGGTGTCCTTATCTGTAAAATGATCATTAGACTAAATGATCTCTGAGGTCCCTTCCACTTCTAAATCTATGATCCTCCATTGCATATTTTCATTTGGGGCTTAGCCTTCATGTATAGTGTGAGGTGCTGCTCTAATACTAGTTTCTGCCAGAATATTTCCTAGTTTTCCTAGCAGATTTTGTCAAATAGTGAGTCCTTACCCAGGGGCTAGAGTCTTTGGGTTTAATGAATAAACACTAAGCTATTAGGTTTGTTTTTGTCCTCCATTACATTTAAAATGCTACTGGATTTTGAAAATAATATATCTAAAAGGTACTTTTGCACAGTTTTTCAAGAATCAGAGATGATATAAAAAGGAATCACAGCAAGGTTCAGGTTGGACTAGATAAACTATAAAACAACACCCCCCCCTCCTTTTTTTTTTAAGAGATTGGATCTCTTCATTTTACCCAAATGATAAGTGCAGTGGCTACTCACACATCCAATCCCACTGCTTGTTGGCACAAGAGCTTTTGACTGAGCTGTTTCCAGTCTGGCCAGTTCATTCCTCTTCTAGGCCCTAGTTCCTGGAGGTTCACCATACTCATGCTAAACTTAGTGATGCTACCTGATTGGTTTAGTTTAATGCAGATCACAAATCCTGAGCCTCCAAAGTAGCTGGGATCACAAGTATGTGCCACCATGCCTGGTCCTATGATGCCCCTTTCAAGTGAGATGCTATGATTTTATGAATGTACTTGTTTCACAAAATGAGATATATCTGCATGTAATTCATACATTCACAGGCATGTCATAAAATTTTCCTGCTTTTTTTTTTAGTTGCTATTTGACAATTCTTTGGACTAGCATTTCATTCCCAGTAGATTTCGCTAGGCTATCTTCTATGAGCTATTGGGTTCAATAACAACAGTTCAGTCAAAGTTATCAAACATTTTTATTAAGACCTTAGTTTATTATATGCAAAGCAGTGTGTTAGGTGCTAAAGGGAGGATGGCAGGGGAGGGATTCAAAGACAAAATGAAAATTAAGACTATAGATTTAGAGCTGAAATGGACCTTGGGGCCACCCAGCTCAATCTCCTCATCTTATAAAAGGAAAAACTGAGACCCAGAGAAGTTGAGTGATTTGTTAAAAATCATACTAGATAATGCTTTTTTTTCCTCCTATACCTACTTTCAATGGCTAATGGGTATGGGTTATTTTGTTGTTGAGTCATTTCAGTCATGTCCAACTCCTCATGAACCCATTTTAGGGTTTTCTTGGCAAAGATATTGTTTTGCCATTTCCTTTTCCAGCTCATTTGACAGATGAGGAAACTGAGGCAAACATGGTTAAGTGACTTTCCTAGGGTCATTCAACTAATAATGTGTCTGAGACTGTATTTGATCCATGAAGATGAATCTTCCTGATTCCAGCCAAATGTTCTATCCACTAAATCAACTAGCTGTCTCTGGGTGTGGGGAGGAGAAGAGAAATGCAACTTGGACAATGCTAGGTAAGCACAAAGTGTGTATGAAGTAGAGTGAGTGTTTTCATATTTTATCTTCTGAGTTCTTTTTTGAAGACTTTACCTTTAATAATATTTCTCAGTATCTGGGAGGGAGCTGACTTTTGGAGCTACATTAAAACCAAAGAAAGAATGAGCCTTTTTTTCAGAACCTCACTACATTCTAGAAGAGTTCTTCCTGCATGTAAGGAACATAATCAGAACAGGTTAGGCAAGAGGTAGGACCACTTCTTGCCATTATCAAGGCTGCCTATTCACCTGCCAAATGTAGGAATGCCACAGTCAGGCACTTCTTGTCAAAAACAACATTGCATACCTTGTGGTGATGCTCAAATCTTTCTTTTTAGACTTTCTAGAATAAGGATGTAGGCAGCAAACAATTTTTTTAAAAATCCAAAGTTCTGCTAGAATTTTGGGGAAATTGAAAAAATGGATAAATTGCTATGTTATCAATAAAAATAATAGTAATGATGATGATCTCACTTTGTCTAGTGCTTTAAGGTTTTACTAAGGGCTTTTATCATAGCCACTAAGGTAGGCACTGCAGAGATTATGTGGGTTTTATTTCTGTTTCTATCACTCAAAAACTTTGATTTTGGACAAGTCACTTCCTCATTCTAAGCTTCTATTTCCTCATCCAAAAAATGAGGGGATTAAAAATGAACTCTCAGATTGCTTCTAGCTCTGGATCTATAATCCTATTATCTTTATTTTTTTAAATAAAATTTTATTGCTATCTTTTGTCTTATATCACTTAAATTTCTTTCAGGCTCCTTCTTCTACCCCCTCCTTGAGCTCTATCCCATACATCAAAGAATATTTTTGAAATTAAAAAAAAAGAAAGAAAGCAAAAAAGAACTCCATCCCAGTAAAACTAATACATCAAAAAACTCTGAAAATATATTTGGTATTTTACATCTGTGTACCCCTTACCTCTGCGAAGAGTTAGAATGTCCTTTCATATTCTTTTTTTGGAGTCATACTTGTTCTTTCTAATTCTGAAAAGTCTTTTCTTTCTCTCTCTCTCTCTCTTTCTTTCCTTCCTTCCTTCCTTCNAGGATTTTAAAGAAAAAAAAAAGAGTTTATGAGACATCAGAAGGGATGGAAGGGATTTTGAAGATAATTTAATCTAGGAATTCTTAACTTTAAGTCCACTAATTGGTTGGTTTAAAAAAAATATATGTGTATATAACAGAATGCCCATATAATTGGTTTCTTTTGTAATCCTATGCATCTAATTTGTATATTTAACAATATTATTCTGAGAAAGGTTTTTTAGGCTTCACCAGACTGACAAAGTGGTCCATAAAACAAAACAATGTCCAGCTCCCTCATTTTACCAATAAGGAAACTGAGGTCAGAGAGGAAAATTACTTAAGAGCAGAGATTTCAGGTGAGTAGGGATTTCAGGGGTCATCTAGCAGAGGTGCTTATTTTACAGATGAGGAGACTGAGGTCCAAAGAGAGTCTCTGACTTGCCTAGTACCACATAGCAGCAAGTATCAGAGCTGGGACTTGAAACCCAGTTCCTCTAACTCTAAATCTAGCATTAATTCTATAGCATAACACAGCCTTCCCTTGACTATATTTACTTAGTATTGAAATCCATACTGGAACACAGGTCTCCAGATTCTAGGCCCTACAAAATTATTCCTTTCTCCAACTGTACTGTCTTCCAGAATGTCTTACCAGCAGTCAGGTTAGGAACTCATAAGGTCAGGAGTCATTCACATCTTGGAGACTTGAGTTGCTCTTTGCAAGTATTAAATTAAATATTTGTTGAAAAAAATGTTAAATGAATGAATTAATATTAGTCCTGATGTGCAGATGAGCCATGGCCCATTTTTGTGGTCAACCTCAGCGTATATAGCAAAAAGCAAACCCAACATATATTAATATTGTCTCTCTCTCTCTCTCTCTCTCTCTCTCTCTCTCTCTCTCTCTCCTCTTCTCCTTCTTTTGCTCTGTTTTTGTCTCTCTCCTCTCTCTTCTTTTCTGTCTCTCCCCTCTCTCTCCTTTTCTCTCTCCTCTTCTCTTTCCTTCTCTCTCTCTCTTCCTCCTCTCTCTCCTCCTTCTCCTTCTCCTTCCTCCTCCTTCTCCTTCCTCCTCCTCCTCCTCTTCCTCCTTCTCCTCCTCTTCTTCTTCTTCATTTATCATCTATTTATCTATATTATCTACTATCCACTGTCATCTTTCACTTGTCTATCTAAGTTATCTTCTATTTGTCTGTCTGTCATTAAAGCTTAAAAACTGAACTAAGAATTTTAGGGAACCTTGTGTATGTGTGTATACACATATATTTTTGTTGTTTTTATTGTTTAGTCATTTAAGTTGTATATAATTCTTTGTGATGCTATTTGGGATTTTCTTGGCAAAGATACTAGAGTGGTCTGTCATTTCCCACTCCAGCTCATTTTTACAGTCAAGGAGACTGAGGTAAACAGGGTTAAGTGACTTCCCCAGGGTCACATAGCTAGGAAGTGTCTAAGGCCTGATTTGAACTTAAGACCCCTGATTCCAGTGTTCTATCCACTGTACATTTTACTGTCCCTTGTACATACATACACGTATTTACACATGCATGTATAAATATATATATACACAAGCACATTTAATGCGTATATATGCATGTGTGTATTTGTGTAGAGAGAAATGATAGATAGATATAACTGTATAATTTTCCCCCCCAAAGCTTAATGTTGTTTTAAAGTAAGGCCTGAGTTGGGTTTGAAGGGTGAGTAACTTGAGAAGAGAATGATGAGCAATCCATGTAAAGTGGAAGAGCACAAATAAAGACGCAGGTGTGGGAATAAACGTAGCCCATAGAAGGGTGGGAGACAGTAAGCAAATAGCTGACTGGAGGGAGGGATTTGTTTGGGGAATAGCAGATACATTTTTTTATAAAGGTAGGATAGAGTTAGGGTGGTCCTCTGCTGCCAAGGGACGGTTTTCTGTCTGCAAAACAAGTATTCCTAAGGGAATCGAGCCTGCAAACTGGTACTTACTCACCATCTGTGCTGGCTAGTTTCTTTGGGTCATTTGGAGTCCATCATGAAAATGGAAGGAGGCCCTTGGTTTTAGCTGTCTAGGTTCCAGTTTTTCTTCCTTGTGCCTTACTCAGAGATTGAAGGGTCATTAAATGCCTTGTAAGCCAACCTCTCTCATTTTACAATTGGAAAAACAGTCTCAAAGGGGTTGAGTGACTCACCTAAAGTCAAATAGATAGGAAATGGCAAAGATGGAATTCAAAGCTGATATCCTTAACTCCCAAATCTAGTGCATTCTATGTTGTCTATTCTTATTTCAATAATAACTTGTGTTACAAAGCCTTTTAATGATTATAAAACCCTTTCATCACACTTATTTTGTGAGTTAGATAACACAAGTATTACTATTTCTTTTTTATAAAGAAATCGAGTCTCAGAGAATTTAAAAGATTTGCTCAAGGTCATATGGTTAGGAAGTAGCAGAGCAGAAATTTGAACTCAGGTCTTCCCTTCACCCTAACACTTTCAGAAGCAAAGTAAAAGTAATACAGTACCAGCTTTTTGACATTCTTTTGCTCCTCCCCCCCCCCCCAATTCACAACTCAGTTAATAGAGGAATTTCCCAGGGTGAGGAAATAGGGGAATTAAAAATAACGGTGTGTGTGTGTGTGTGTGTGTGTGTGTTACAGAAGAGAGAAAGGAAAATATAGGCATGAAATGAGTGCATTATTCTCATTTCAGTGACTACAATGTCCCATAGATTTAGGCATTTCTGAACCAGTGTACCACTCAAACTCATGTCAAAAATTTATTTGTGCTAATCAAATTTTCAGCCACTCATTCTGTTGGAAGCAGTCTCCTCTGGTCAGAAAGATTTTTTTTCAGTGTGGATTTTCATATATTTATGGATTAGAATCAGACCCTATGTTTCCATTGTTGTCTATCTCTAACTAGGTTAAAAGCTTTTCCCTGAATCTTCACCCAGGCATCTCTTTAGAAAGAAGCACCCAGGCCAAGCTTGACTGAAATTAAAGAAAAAAAAAAGCTACATAGAAAACTGAGAGAGAGAGAGAGAGAGAGAGAGAGAGAGAGAGAGAGAGAGAGAGAGAGAGAGGAAAACCCCACCATAATCAAAAATACTAAATGAACTTCCAGATGTTTGTGACTTAAGGTTTTCAGATCCTAAGTTTTGCAGCTTGGTGAACTTAAAAGGTTAGCTATGAATAACCATAATCAAATCTTTTCTTTTGTCCATATTTAATTCAAATGAGATTGCTCCATATTGACTTCTAATGCTAAAAGGCCACCCACCATGGTATCCCAGCAGCCAATGAAGCAGGCAAGTGAATGCTTTCTTAAATGATGCTAATCAGCCCAGAGAGGCCTGCCCTCTATCCCCATCAGTATTCTGTAATTCAGATGTGCTGATAACCTGAAATTGAATGTGTCAGTATGCAGACATGTGAAGAGAAAAGGAAACTAGAAGGCAAAAGGACCAGCCAGAGAGACAATGCCTGTTGGGTTGTTTTTTTTTCTTCCAATCCTCTCTCTCTCTCTTTTTTTTTTTTTTTGGTTGCATTATTATTATTATTTTGGTGCAAGGCAAGGGATAAAAAGGAAGGCTTCGAGTTCTAAAATATTTATAGGAAGCCTTTGAAGTTAATATATGTTAAATGAATAAATAGTCCGACATTTTCAGCTGCCATGTGGTGAATGGAAATTTGTGATTAATTTTTTTTAAGTCACTATTTTAAAACACCCTCGCTCCTTCTCCCTCCTTTATATATAGAGAGATTCCAATCTGGTGAGCATTTCTCACAGGAAAGTTTAACAAAAGACTTGCCATTGTCACAGTCCCAGCTAGCAGCAGTACAGCTGAGGGTCAGTTGCTATTTCTATTTTAAACCGTGATTTTTTGCAAAGTTTGTCTTTTATCTGTTCTCATTCTAATCAGGCATACAGTCTGCAGATCAGCTCCAAGCCCCCACACCAGGCGGGCTATGATATAGGGAGACAAACTTGTGAGATTTGTTCTATCAATAGGTTTCAATGGATTTTTTTTGGTGGTGGGTGGGGGATGGAGTTGGAGCAACAAGAGAGGGAAGTCTCACTGGTTTCCAGTCACTGAAGAGGGTTTTGATGTAAACTGAGAAAGTACTGTATTTATTAGGAGATTTGTTTTAAGTTGGTGGGGATATGACTTTTCACCTAATTTTGTTTACATAGTACTAGAGAGGGTTCCACATGTGGTCATTCACAGAGGGGTGGACAGACACACAGACACGCACAAACACACATGCCCCTTCTCATGGCCTTTGATGTCCCCACATTACTCAGGGACTAGGAAACCTGCATCCAAGAACATCATTCCCTTAGGTGATGGGGCCACTAGGAACTCTTGGTCTCTGAGACCAAATCAGTTCATTAACAAATATTTATTGAGTACATGCTGTAAGACTGACAAAATGTCTACCGTCTTCCTGGAAGGACTATAGACAGACAGAAAGTGAATGTCAGAAAACTATATTCATTTTCAATATGTCCTTTCATGACCAACCCTCCACTTTTTCCTTTCTAAGATTGGCTGATGCCATCATTACCTGGAGGTATGGATAATTCCCCCAGAGTGGATTTCTTTGGCTAAGGGTCATAGACCTTCCAACTGTCTGCTCCAGGTCACACCAATTGGTATTAAGTGTCATGAAGTCCAAGCATTCTCTTCAGTGGCTCCACTTCCAATGACAGACAGCTTTCCCAGGCACTGGCTCTGTGGGCTGGCCCTGTGTACTGGTGGGATGGTAGGCGTGGATTTAATTATCCATTGGTGTCCTCATTTATATCTTCCTGCCGGCTGCTTGATTGCTTTGTCTCTCCTTAAAAAATATTTATTTGAAATTGTCAGTGATCAAAGACTGAAAAACAAAACAGAGCAGGATATTAAAATGAAAATTTTTTTAGAAGGTTGGAGTGTCAGGATCGTTTTTATTAGAAAATTTTATAAGATGAAGCCAAGAATTATTTACGTAAACTTCATATATCAAGAGTAAAACTCCCACCCACATCTCTGATCAGTGTTACTGGCCGGTATAGCCTGGCTTGAAAATAATCTCCCATTTAAGGTAGGAGAAATTTGCTTTCATTAAAATTAACTGATTTTACTAGATCATATTTAACACACACATACACACACGCACATGCACACATCTGTGTTCAGAATTGATAAAGAAAGAACTCTGGTTAAATAATCCACTTTTGTCTGACAACGGAATCAGTTATAGAGGTGCAAATATGCAGAAAGCTATTTGGAAATGCATCCTAGTAGTTGTCAGGTTTTATTATGCAGGAAGGTGTCATGTTTGTTACGAAGCTGAGTGCAGATGGCAGAGTGGAAGAAATGGATCACTAATTTTAACAATGATTAATGAACAGAGATAGAAAATGAATTACATTGGACTATCGGAGGCAAGAAATATTTTTGTGAAAATTTTGACTCATCTGCTGTGCTGTTCTCTGTAAATTATTTTCTGAAATTCTATATGTTGTCAACAGTTGACTGCATTTTCCATTACTGTCTATTTCTGTTCTTAAGTACTTTTGTGTTATTAGAGATACATAATTTCAAAATACCAATACATTCCTGATTACTTAGAGAAAATATATGTAACAGTATGAATGTTCCAAAGACTCCAGCCATAAAAGTCCTGTTTTATAATAATCTTTCATTCCTCCTCATTTTATCACTACATTAGGAATGTTTGATAAAAAAAAAAGGGGGGGGGGCTTTGGAGCACTAGTAGAATAAAGGAAATATAGAGACAAAGGTAACAATAGAAATGTGGTCAAGTGGGTTTTTATGGTCTTTCACTCACATCCCCAATCCCACCCTTATGTTTTTGCCAGCAAGTAGGGAAGGCTTAACCTTCTTTGGCTTATGGAAAAACTATAGCCAGTTATTCCCAAATTCTGTTTCCAAAATCTATGTCCTCTTTCTTTCCTCTCCACTCCCAGAACCACCAGTCTTGTTTACTCCCTATTTCCTCTTCCCTAGATTATTGTAATGACTTTTTAGTTTTCTTTCCTATCTTAAATCTATCAGTCGGAAGGATTAATTCTTCATATTGTTTCTTAAGTCATCATCCTAATGTATCATAGTATGACCACATTAATTCTCCTTTCTTAAACTTTACCCATCCTTATCAGCACCCTATTTTTTGGTGTACCTATGCTGCTCTTTAAGAAAAAAAAAACTACCTTCTTCTTAGAATCAATGCTAAGTATTGGTACCATGGCAGACCAGTAAAGGTTAGGTAATTGGGGTTAAGTGACTTGCCCAGGACCCCACAGTTAGGAAGTATCTGGGGTCAAATTTGAATCCAGGACCTCCCATCTCCAGGCCTGGGTCTCTGTATCCCACTCTTTCTTACCTGGTGCCCACTGGAACCCCTATTATATTATTAACAAAATACTCTTTATATTAGATCTGTGTCCTACTCTTAGAAATTACTCTATGTATATTTTGTAGTTCTTCATATATGTATATCTTTTTATCCTCAATAGAATGTAAGCTCTTTGAGTGCAGGGATTATTTGATTTTTGTCTTTTTTATTCCTAATACTTAGAATAGTACTTACAACATAGAAGGAACTTAATAAATGCTTGTGGGATTGCAATGAGCCTTCAAGGTCTCCTTATGTTCTTGCTGAATAAAATATAAATGTCTCATCCTGACATTCAGGGCCTTTCATACTCTGGCTCCAACCTAACTCTTCCACCTATGCCAGGCTTTACATATTCCATGTCCCAGCAAAACTAGCCAGGTCTGAACTTCCCCTTACTCCAAATTATTAACACCCCCACCTCGTTTTCTTTAAGACTCAATTCTAGTCTTACCCCTTCATTTAAAAGTTCCCTAACCTCCCTCCCTTGGCCATGAAAATTTTCTGCATCTCCTCAGATTTCTCATAGCCATTTGTCTGTTCTCCTTTGCATTTTTTATATTCTGTCTTTTTTTTATAGTTATTCATGTTCATATCTTATTCCCCTTTTCCAGTGTAAGCTTCATTATTTTTCACATTTTCTCCTCTTTTTATTGTTAATGACCTTGCCAAACATCAGTAAACGTGGACAGTTCCCTATACAAAGAACAGAAAAAAAGGATTGCATATGAAACTCTGAATCTCTACTATAAATGGCTTGGTTTTTCTTAAGTATATTTCAAAATTCACATGGTAGTTCTAATGCTTTTTTGCTTATCTCTGTCCCTTCTGAACTTCCTTGTGTTTTCTTCTGTATACTTTTGAGAAATAATTCCTTAAAACAGTTTTCTTTTTTTTTTTCAAGTGTACTCTTCCCCACTACCCCAAAATAAGCCTTTCCTTCCAACAAACAAGCATAGTTAAGTAAATTCATACATTGGTCTTGTCTGGAAATGTAAGACTCCTTTTATACATTTAGTCCATCACTTCTCTGCCAAGAGGTGAGAAACATGATTCATTATTAGCCTTTGTGGGCAATGATTGGTTATTGCATTCATAGTCTCCCCTCTGGAACTTCTTCCCTAATTCACACCCACATTGACAGGTTGAGTGGAAAGGAGGGCAAATATTACTTACTCTCTCCTTTCAGAGAATCAGAGGTAATACTGAGGGATTGGGGATTCTAGTCCTTTCAAGTACAGACATCCACAGTGTGCTTCCCCATTGATTGTCATCTAAACAATAGTACAACAAAGACCATTATAGAATCAATCCTTTCACACCAGAAGAATGTTCTCTTATTGTAAAAGCTAGGTTCCTAAGGAGAGTAGACTCAAACTTTAAAAAATATATATTTTATATCGCATCAAATATTTCCCAATTACCTGTACAATTTTTTAACATTCAGTTTTTAAAATTTTGAATTCCAAATTCTTTCCTTTTCTTCTGTCCCTCCCTCACCCATTGAGAAAGCAAGCAAAATAATATTGATTATACATGTGAATTCATCCAAAACACATTTCCATATCATGCCTAAATTTGTGATTAAAAAATAGTAGCAATAGCATGTGGAAAGGAAGCAACTCATAACTTTTGGTTGCTAGAAAGTTTTTTCTCCCTTCTTAGAGTCCTCATGAAGTTCTCTTTAGGTATAGCTTTTTATTGGGTCTTATGGGTTGGTGCTTTTGTAGAATCTTGAAGCTAGCTTTCCTCAATGAGTCTAATTTGTCCTCAATGTTTGATTCTAACATAGATTCTGTTGTCAGCCACTGCTATGGCACCGTTCCCGATGCTGAAGGGAATTTTTGACGTTCACAGGGTTGCTACCTAATCAATTTTATTTCTGGATACTCAGTTGTCTTTTCTTGGTAGACTGTTTGCCTTCTACTACCAGTTGGATGCATTGCTCCTACTAGTTAAGAGGTTTTTAATGTTTTTAGTCATGAACCCCTTCAGCAGTCTGGTGAAGCCTTTGGTCTTCTTAGAATTTTAAATGCATAAAATAAAATATATAGGATCACAAAGGAAACCAATTACAATGAGTTACAGTTGTCAAAATATGAAAAAAGTAAATTCATGCAGATATCCCAGGTTAATTACTATATTAGTCTATTCTAACATCATCAGTGCAGAAAAGAGGGCACTTTCACTTTTTCCTCTTCCCAAGAATGAATCCTTCTTGGGGGCCTGGAACATTAGCTCCCCAGTGAGGGGTTCTCTCCTACTTAACTGACTAAACTAGCTTGGTGTTTTTATATTTGGCTAAGGGGTGGTGGCGTGGTGGATAGAGTGCTGGGCCAGGAGCCAGGAAGATTCATCTTCCCAAGTTCAAATCTGACCTCAGACAAACGTTAGCTGTGTTATTCTGGGCAAATCACATGACCTTGCTTGCCTCAGTTGCTCATCTGTAAAATGAGATTGAGAAGGAAACGGCAAACCACTTCATCTTTGCCAAGAAAACCTCAAATAGGGTCACAAAGAATCTGACAGGACTGAAGTGGACACAAAAAGGAATGAACAACAAAAAAGAGGTATAATTTGATCTTCCTTAACCAATTGCTAGATATTTCCTCTGTGTCATCCTCTGTCTTAACCCAATGCCTTCAGACTCCTATGATCCACTCAAATTAAAGACATTCACATCTGGTTTGCTTTTGATCGACTGACTGAGCCGAGTTGAGATGTCTAGACCTTCTATGATTAATTCGGGTAGGGACAGATTGCCACCCTTATAGATTAATCATAGTTCTTCTCTTTCAGAGTTATTTTCTTCTCTAGTGTGTAAACCACTGTATAAATTGTTATTATTGTTCTAGTCACTCCACATCTTTTCAGTTTATATAAGTCTTCTCAGGCTACTGTGAAATTAATATTCTATTAAATTCATGTGCCATATTTTTTTCAGCTAGTCCCTAATTGAAGGACATTCATTTTGTTTCTATTTCTTTACTATAACAAAAATTACTATAATAAGCATTTTAAACATGTGATCATATCTATATAAATCCTATCAGATACAGAGAACCTTACACATAGTAGGTGCTTACTTAGTGTTTGTTGAATGAACTGGGATCCTTTTAGATTTAGATTAGTGCTATAATCCTGTCACTGGGCATTATCACCTTCTTTCTCTAGATTCACAAATTTATCACTAAATCTTAAAGTTGTTATTCATGATTTCTCACTTATATTATCTATTGCTATATTAATATTTTTCATTAATGATTTGAAAAGTGATTTTTATTTTAAGCTTTTGATGGATTTTTTTCCTTTTGACTTCTCTAATAGTTGGTAATTTAGCTACTTTGGGATGCCATTGAGATATATGAAGGAATTTTTATTTTCTCATTATGATTTCTATGCTCTTTTTAGATAATCCCATGAGATTTTTTAGATGTACAAAAAGGCAAAAATTTCTTTTATAGAGAGCATACAATCATGGGATTTCAAGTTGGAAGGGACCTTTGAGATCATCCTAGCAATTGGAGAAGTGGTAGAGTTTGAGAGAAAGAGAGCTGACTTTGTAATCATTTTGAGATCTGGTCTTATATTCCTTGTCTGATAGTTACTGGGTATATGATTATGAATTCTTATTTCTCAGAGTCTCAGTTACCTCATCTGTAAAATGGGAATGATAATTCATATAGTAATTGCCTTACGAAGTTATAAGAATTAGATGAGATAATATAAGTTTATATATATATATATGTATATATTATATACACATATATGTGTCAATTATTATCTGAAATGCTTTTCCATTTAGGCACAGGTTTTCCCAAAGCTTTTTAATATTCTGAAGATATTATATATGAGTGCTTATATCCTGGGCTCTGTAACTGGAAAGCACTTACTTGGAAGGGTGTGATACTGCTCTATCTAGTGTTCATTTCATTACCTCTGAATATCTTCGGTTGGTAACACTATGTTATCTCTTGCCATCTTAAACATTAGTTTGCATTAAAATCTTATGGTATGTATATGTCCTGAGTTCTCAGGAATTTCACCAACTTCCCTCGGGATGACCTGGGAGATGAGACAAGAGAACACTTGCACTTGAGGCTTCTCACATGAGTGCTGGTAATTCAAGGTGTCCAGTTTTAGATGGACAGTTAAGATGCCCCTTGAGAGTTGCTTGATGTGTGAACAAATGGATGATCTATAATGGCTTCTTTCCCTTACAAACAAGATTCCAAGTTTCCAACTTGACTGTTTTATTTATGCTCTTGACCTGTAAAAACAAGCAGGCTGTTTAAAAAGCAGAAGTACTTCCAATGATTAGAGTACTTAGAGTTGAAATAATTGTAGGATGATGAATACATCCCTTCTCATCCTTCTAATAGGGATGCTGCCTCCCGTATTCATCTTTCCTTCCTTCCTTGCTTCTTTCCTTGTTTCTTTGCTTTTTCCTTCCTTCCTTCCTTCCTTCCTTCTGTCCTTCCTTTCTTCCTGCTTTCCCTCCCTCCTTCCTTCCAGTTAGTTATTTGTTTGGAATGGGAATGAACCAAGATTTTCCTGATTCAGGCTGGAATTTTAGTGTTCTAGCAAAGGACCATAATATCTTCCACATATTTGCTTTGAGATAGCTAAAAAGTACTAGTGAACGTTTAAAACATCTTTGTGAATGGTTCTAAGTCAAGTATTTTGCATGTAATTATGGTCCTGATGGGAAAATACTTTAGGAAAACAACCCCTGAAACAATACAAGTCCTGCTCAGGTTACATAGCATATGCTAAACACTGAGAAAACATACACGGTGCTTTACTGAACAAGGTAGAGGAATGCTCCAGGGAGCCAATTTAGAATGTGACTTAAGGCAAGCATGGCTTTTTGTCTTTGTTTCTTTTGGCAAATGATGGGAATAGCCCATGTCTTTGGAATTCCCTGGCAAGTGCCAGCAATGGGCCACAGGGAGATCTTTACCTTTGTGTAGGTGGTGCCAATGAGGTTGGCTTTGGGTGATGTATCAGCATTTGTTGTTGTGATTATGAGTCCTTAAGTACATGTGTGTGTAGGATCCTAGGCGAGCAATGGTCATTGTCATGGTGATCCTCTGGGCCCTCAGTTACCTGATACTTTAATGGTGTATGTGTGTGGCGGGTGGGGAGCATAGCATGTGGGAGGAAGAAAAGTAGAAAAGTCTTAAAATAGCTGACTAGAGACACGGGGAGGGGGGAGGATCTTTGGAAGAATAACCAAAGGAACAATTGACTCTTAGACCCAGATACAGAATTGGCAACATGATATATGGTCTGGGTCCTTTTCTAAATAGGAAATAAGATATATAATCTTTCTGACTGATTGGGGGGGGGGGCTGTGGATTTAAAAATTTGTATCTGAAAATTGGACCAAACTTCTAAAATAAGATTTTACCCAAATCCTCTAAGTCATTCTTTCTAAGTATGGCAGAAACTAAATGGACTTGGCTTTTTGGTATGTGGGAGGTGGAAAGTTAGCCCCTCTTCTACCTTCAGAGGGTGCACATGCATGTTTATATCTCTGGCTTCTCTGGTGGTTGCTTATTATTAGACTGCAGAAAAGGAAATGTTTGGTCCTTGGGGTTTTTCTGGTGCTTTTGTTCCAAAGTCCTTTTTTTTTTTTTTTTTTTTTTTTTTTTTTTTTTTTTTTTTTTTGAGGATGTAAGCTCTATTAAATTGTAAGCTTCTTGCAGTCAAGTCTAGGCCCAAGAACTAATCGCTAAATTGAATGTTGCCTATATTTTACTATAAACTACTACATGTGGGATTGGCCTACTGCATCTCATCTACTCTGTCAAATTCTCGTACTTCCTACCTCAGAAGGGTGTTGTGCAGAATGCATGTTGTAAACTATACAATGCCATGGAAATGTGAATTATTATTATTATTCATAGAGATAGAAATTATTTATTTTTATAGGCACTTTATCCATTTTCACTTTTGTCACAATGGCCTTCAAATTGATTTGATGGCTAACTTCTCAAATGAAAGGGAAAGAAATAATTAGAAAATGGATTGTCATTGTTATTTTTTTTTAATTTGTGGGAAGGTTTAATTAATCCCAGACAATCAGTGAATCTATGTGGATCTTTTCTTTTTTTGCTATAAATATAATTTTTTTAAATAGCCACATGATTTTTATCTCATTATTAAGAGAACACACATTTTAGAACCTGCGAGAAAATACAAACCTCACCCCTTCTTAATATGTCCCCCCATACCTGGAATGTACATGCTCCTCAAGTCTACCTTTCAGAATTCCGCCTTGCTTCTAGGCGTGGCTCAAGTGCCTCAAGTGTCTTCTCTTCTCATAAGAAACATTTCCAGATCCCTTTAATTGTTGGCATTTTATTTGTTAGAGCACTGTGCCCTTGGTCAGGAAAGTCTGAGTTCAAATCTGACCTCAGCTACTTCCTAGCTAGGTTGCCCTGGGCAAGTCACTTGACCTCTGCCTGCCTCAGTTTCCTTATGTATAAAATGAGAGCAATAATAACATCTACCTCCCAGAGTTGTTGGGAGGGTAAAAATGAGATATTTGTAAATCACTTTGCTGATTTTAAAGCACTACAAAAATTCTTCCTATTATTATTCTTACTCCAACGATCATGCATATCCTTATTTGTTTACACGTTGAATCTCCTCAGTTGAATGTAAGCACCTTGAGCACAGGGATTGTTTTTAGTTTTGTCTTTGTTTCTTCATTGCCTCAAACATCGAAGGTGCTTAATAAATGTTTGATTGGATTGAAATATCCACACAGCTGCCTATTCCTGTACCCCCAAAGAATTTCTGTTTACCATAAGGTGGGTTGAGTCATTACAACGACACGGCCTCTATAATGTGAACTGGAGGATATTCAAGATGTCTGTCATACTTCTATTACCTGAGGTAAATAACTGATTGACCTTTTTGGCGCACTGATACTTTCCTAATCAGAACCTGAAATCTGTATAACAACACTTCATTTACTTGATAGACAAAAGAACAATTGCACTTGAAGTAATGTGATTTCTAAATAGACACTGCCTGTCAAAAATAAATGCATTAGAAGTAAAATGTAGCTCAAGGAGACAATTAGCAAACAGAGGTGACACTGTAAACAGGTGCACCCATTATTCCCAAAGCTTGTGGCAATATATTCACATCTTTTAGACTGATGGAAGATCATGTGACAGTTTGGTGAATTATCTATCTGTATCATCTGACTGACGAAGCCTGCTGCAGTTGCAGATCATTTAAAAATGCATCTCACAAATTACATGGTAGCTGGAAAAAAATGCAGGTTTTTTTTTAAAGAACAATGCTTTTCTAAAGCTCTGTGTAGGAATACATAATTTTTCCATGAAAGGACGGCGACCATTTCATTATGCTATGTATACAGTCGGTTAAGGTTGTGCAAATTCATTATGATGTTTGTTAATCTATAAAACATTTTCTATCCTGGTTTTAGTGACATTGAATTTTTTTTTTAAATGTGCTGTTTCAGAAACATCTGCCATTCCCTTTACCTGTGGGCAGAAGAAGGAGAATATTCTTCTTCTAAGAATGCTTGTAAAATCTCGAATGGTACTGAACAGTTTGGTGGAAGAGAGATAGATAGAGATGTTTGATCTTTTTGGTGAAATTTTAGATTTGTATTTTCTAGAATAGAAAATGTAAAATCAAGCAACTTAATAGTACCTTGAAATAAATATTTTTCTATATATGCTATCCTTGGAAAAACCCATTTTCCCAAGTGTCATTCAGCTATATTTGTTGTTTCCCTCAGATGAGCGCTATTTTTTTTCCTTTCTAATTCAGCAAACATTTAATAAGTACCTAGTATTTATAAGGCATCATGCTAGCTGTTGGAGACTGAAAGACAAAAATCAGAAGATATTCCTTTTTCCTAAGGATGGAGTAAAATCCGACAAATAAACAGAACATTAAATACAAGCTAATTTGAGGAGGAAGAAAGTAGTAGAAACATTTCTATAGGTGATGGCATGGGAAATACGCTTTGAAGAAAGCTAAGGATTTTAAGAGGACCCAATAGAAGGACCAGCAAGATATGTGTGCGGATATTTATATACACATATATATTTTAATTTCCTAAAGCATGGTATTCCATTGAATTGATGCACTGTGATTTGTTCAATTTTTCTTCAATCGATAGCTCTTTTTGCTACCATGCTGCTGTGAATATTTTGTTATCCATGAGACCCTTCTTTCTGTTTAACAAATTATTTGACAATTCTGGGTTAAGAGTTAGGAACAGGTTGGTAACTTTTTTTGGATAATGCCAAATTATTTTCCAGAATGATGACCAATTTGCAGTTCCATTGAAAGACATTGGAAAGGGGCAGCTAGATAGCACAGTGGATAGAATGCCAGGCCTGGAGTCAGGGGGACCTGGGTTCAAATCTGTCCTCAGACACTTCTTAATTGTGTAACCCTGGACGAGTCACTTAACTTTGATCGTCTAGCCCTTACCACTCTTCTGCCATGGAATTGTTACTTGGTATCAATTCTAAGTCAGAAAGTAATGGTTAAAAAAAGGTATTGGAACTCCTGTTTTCTCACAGCACCTCCAATATTGACTATTTCTATCCATTTTTACCAAAGATAGTGAGAGATGAAATAGTGAAATAGATACCATTCTTTGTAGATGGATATAAATTGTCACATTCCTTAACACATGAGATGAGACTGATTTAAAATGTTATAATTCTACCCAAATACTTTTTCTCTGTAATCTTTTTCTTGGCAGGGTTGGAGATAGAATGTGTAGGGGATTGTTACTATGATCACACTGAAGAACTCTGAGCAGTTTTTTTCTCTTTTTTAACTATCCCTTTTCTTGGGCTATATATATAACATGTTTTCTATTGCTATTACCTACAAATATGTTTTGCAGGTAACTTGTCTAGCCACATATGTGGTATTCTGAAAGGCTTAACCATTCAGCCCTAGGAAAGTTAAGCAATTTTTCAAATAGGGGCTGGATCCACATAGTAGGCCAGAAATATTCTACACTACTCTGTAAGATCCAGCTAGGAAAGTAAGCAAATACTGTCCCTTTTTTCTCCATTAACATCCTCTTCCTATTCTTTTTCATTATCTGGAGGCTAGCCATCCTGAGTTTTTAAAGATCCGGCCACAGGAATATAAGCTCTAGGAGTGTGTACCAAACTCAGAATGCTTGAATATGAGCCAGATGATATATGTCAGGAGAAACTTTCCTTTACCCAAGGGCCAGCCTCTTTAAGTTCATCACTTTAGGGATGGCTATCACTTTTTTTTTTCGTAGCCATAAAAGTGTCTTAATACGTGAAAGGCCTCTGATATGCATTGCTGAAGAAAGGATCTTCACCAATGTCATTACAGATTCTCCTAGTATCAAAATAAATGTTCTTTACTTCAGACTTTCCTTAAATTATTCTTGGTATGATTATGTTTCCCTTGAGTCTTAGAGGAATGACTTAGCTCAGAGTTTATATCTCTGGGCCATGCCCCTAAAACCTTTGCTGGTTTGTTTGTTTGTAAAGCATTCATGTCAGTTTCCATCATGGAAAAAGTAGAAGAAATATGGGTTCCACATAAGTTTGATGTTTGGGTGATAATAGCTAACATTTGGATAGCAATTTAATTTTTGCAGACCAACTTAGATACATTATTTAATTTGATCCTCAAAACATCTTGTGAGGCAGAAGTCTTATTAGCATCTCTATTTTGCCACCGAGAAAACTGATTTTAGGAAAGTAGAATGACTTGTCTAAGGTAATACAGCTACTACGGGTCTGAGGTAGGAGCCAAACCTAGGAATTCCTGACTTGGGGCCAGCACTCTACTTACCATGCTATGTATACTGACTCTCCATGAAATGTTAAACCTTTTCTGATATTTTTGTCCTGGGAGTCAGGCACTTAGGAATATCATCACTTTTTGTCTTACACCCATCTTATTCCTTTGCTAGATTGTGGAGTCCTTAAGAGTAGGGACTGTCTTATTCATCTTTATCTGGGTACAAACCAAACACAATCTTCTTGGTCAGTCAGTCAATAAACATTTATACTATGTGCCGGTAACTGTGCAAAGCTTTGGGGATACAAAGAGAGGGGGAAAGCAGTCTTAGATCTCAAGAACCATACATTCTAGGGGAGACAATATTTAGGTACATACAAGATATCTACAGATTTTATGAAGACAATATGACAGGGGATGCCATTAGCAGCTAGGGAAGAAGGAAGGAAAGGCCTCTGGCAAAAGAAAGAATTTGAGCTTGTCTTGAAGGAAATTCAGGCAACTAAAAGGCAGTAATGAGGAGGCAGAGAATTCCACATGTAGTCAAATAGCCACGGCAAAGGCAAGGAGATAGGCAATAGAATGTTGTGCTTAAAGAACTATAAGTAAGCTGGGGCAGCTGGATTGCAGATTGCATGGAGAGGTATAAGAAGAATGGAATGATAGGAAGAGGTTTGGTTTTGAATAGCTTCAGAATGTCAAGTAGAGAAATTTATATTTTAGCTCATAGGTGATGGGGAGCTACTGGAGTATCTTGGGAAGGAAGTGACAGGGAAGAAGAAGGTGACCTATGTTTTTTTAGAATGGTTACGTTGGTAATTAGGTGGGGAATAGATTGGAATGGAGAAAGAATTGAGGCAGAGAGAACAACCAGAAACTATTTCAGTAGACCAGGTAATAATATTTTGTCAATAGTTATTTGCTGATTGTACGCTGAATAATAACTGAGATTGATTGAACTAGAGTGTGTCTGGAGATACAAACTTGAAAGAAAGTTGTCGATGTGACTCAGACAGCTCTCTACTTTTATAAAGCTTTTGGATTCTGGAACCTAGAATCAAAAACCAGCTCTTTAAAGTTGCCTTAAGTCCTTTTGGATCTCTTTGGATATTCACTCTTGGTGCAACCCTGGCTACCCAAGGATGCAAACTCTATGTCCTTTGAGTGTTGATTTTCAAGACCTAGAAAGGGATGGATGACCTGAAGGGATCTCTTCTTTTGATCAAGTGGAAATTCCATAGCTAGGGAAGTAAGGTCCCCATTTCCTGACCCCATTCGCTTAATTTAAAAAAGGGAAATCTTTATTAATAAGACCAATAGCCTTGTGTTCTTATAACAACAACATTGCCTTGTAGTAGTTGTATATATTTGAGACTTGAAGCTTTAAGGTAGGGAGAGAGAGTGAAAGAGTCAGAAGGTAAGATGCCCTGAGAAGGTTTGAGATTCATTCGTATACAATTGCTTTTCTTTTTAATAAAGGAGCAAAAGTAATAATGTCTCCCATGGTCTTGATGAAAGAAAATTTTTCCTGTATCTTGACTTCCCAATAATAGGCCCAACTCGCTACCAAAAATGATGTTTCAGTATAAACCTTCACATGAGTAAAAGATTGTTTAGTCCCAGATAAAGGTTCACTTAGTTCAAGAAATATGAAAATAAGCAAAAGTAGTTGTGATTATATCACATTTGGGGGGCTCCTGGAATGGGAACTCTGTCTACCTAGGTGGATAGCAACCCAATTTAGTAGATAAATTCTAGGGAAGGCCATAGAGATTGAATGACTTGTCTGAGATCACATAATTGGTAAATATCAGAGGCAAGATTCCCACCTAAACAGCGCTTCTCTCTAATCTAGCTGTCTATTCACTAAGCTATCCTACCAACTGCCTCTGTTACTTCAAACACTATTTGTTTCCCAAAATGATATGATTTGGTACTATCTTATATAAAAGAACCTGCTTTAGTGTTTGTTTCCATGAGGTTTGACTTGAAATGTAGAAAGTAGAGAGGGCACACTTTATAATATTCCAAGTTATTTTTATACTTTATCCATTTCATCCTCATGACAATACTGATAGCTCCTTCCTTCCTTCCTTCCTTCCTTCCTTCCTTCCTTCCTTCCTTCCTTCCTTCCTTCCTTCCTTCCTTCCTTCCTTCCTTCCTTCCTTCCTTT
>NC_058131.1:306657881-306661184 GCF_016433145.1 Gracilinanus agilis
CCAACCCCCCACTTGTCAGTATTTCTGTCATTAATTCTCACTTTACTGGGCAAACCCCTCCCAACCCTGGGTTTCAGACCCTCCCTACAACCCTGTAAAGACAGGAGTTCAATGACATGTTCTTTAAAATCCCTTATAGACAGATAGCATGATCTTTTTAGAAAAAGAAGTAGGCCTAGAGACAGAGGACTGATGTTCAAATTCTGCCTTTGCTACTTATATCTTTAAGGACTTTTGAGAATTCACTTCTTTTCTTTCTGTCAGTCTCCTCATTTATAAATAACAGGGTTGGCCTCTAAGGCTCCTTCTAGTTCTAAATCTCTGATCCTAATTCCAATTATTGTCAGAAAATTACTATGGACATCCCTGTTTTTTGGTTTTTTTTTTTAATAGCCCTGAAGACCTGAGTGGGAGGAATTTCATAGGTGGGAGGGGAGTAGTGTCTGCTTAGGGGCACAGATTTATCAGCAAAATTCCCTCTGACATCTATTAGGATTATCTGTAGCCAGGAAATCTTCTCTAATTACACATATAGATAACTGCCATTCCTGTTGACCAGCTGATTTGTATCTTGGTCAGGGTAGGGTATAGTAAAGCTCAGAAAAATGAAGAAGTTAGTAAAGTTTTTCTTCCTCTGCTGTGTGTTCAAGCCCAGGGGTGGCTTCAGTTCTCTTTTTTTTAATTTATTTTTTTTTAAACCCTTAACTTCTGTGTATTGGCTCCTAGGTGGAAGAGTGGTAAGGGTGGGCAATGGGGGTCAAGTGACTTGCCCAGGGTGACACAGTTGGGAAGTGTCTGAGGCCAGATTTGAACCTAGGACATCCCATCTCTAGGCCTGACTCTCAATCCACTGAGCTACACAGCTGCCCCCCACTGAGCTACCCAGCTGCCCCCGCTTCAGTTCTCTTATACTCTCTCTCTCTCTCTCTCTCTCTCTCTCTCTCTCTCTCTCTCTCTCTCTCTCTCTCTCTCTCTCTCTGAATTGTGGCCATGTTTCTTTATTTAGTCCCCTAGATCTGTTTCCAGCATTCATTTCTGTTGTCAACCTTGGAATTGTTTACTTATTATTTGGCGAGCCCCAATTTTATCCTCTGTAAAATGACAGAATCGAACTAGGTGATTCTCCACGGTCCCTTCTAGGTCCAGAAATATGATCCCAGGGTTCTGTTTCTGATCTTGCTTGAATCACTCTTTCCCTTAGTCTGATGTACTCTATTTCCTCACTCTTGTGGCATTTTTACCTGCATAAAATTCTTCTGTCTTATGTGTGGCCCACTTTACTCTTTAGGTCTCAGTTCTATTATCCTGTCCACTGGCTGGCTGTTCAGCGCTCTCCATCTGTACCTGTCTGTCATCCTTAGTCAGTGATATTTAGTTCTTGATGACCAATCCTTTCTCTGCCTTCCACTAAAAGGCCAACTCCTAACCAGTTTTCACACAGTAAATTTATCTGATATACTTATTTGTACTAATGTGTTAATGACTAACAATTTTTCTTGTATTGCCCTTCCTAGGATAATTTGCATTTTAACAGGGCAGATTAGCTCAAAAGGATGAACCTAATTTAGGTTAGGGTATAATATAGCAGGTTAGTAGGAGAGAGATTTTTTTGGGGGGGGAAGAAGATTTCATAGTGTCTTCTTAAGTCCCAGTATGGGGGTCCCACAATGTAGGGAGTCATTCACTCTGCCTGAACATAGACCTTGCTGGATAGTCTTGGGTTCAATTTCTGACTCTGTTACTTACTATCAATATAAACTTGGCTTCCTCTTGGGGTTTCCATTTTAATTCCATTCTGATTAAATAGTTCCTAATTAATTTTTTTCTAGTTCTAATATTTCCTGATTCTGATTCTACATTTTGTAAATCATTGTGCGATTTGTGTGTGTGTGTGTGTGTGTGTGGAGGGGCACATATATACAAACACATGCATGCCATTCTCTTTCTTGGGCTGAGGGAGAGCCAGTATAATATAGTAGAAAGAATAAAGTTTCTGCACTTAGGTATACTGGGTTTGAATCTCCACCCTGAGGCAAGGACCTTAATCTCTTTGGGCTTCATTTTTGTCATGTACAAAATGAGTTGGGCTGCAAGATCATAAGAACTCTCCTAGCTTTATATCTATGATACTATGTAGAAATCCTTCTTCTGGTTTCTAGGATTCTCCTGGGGAGAAAACTGAGCTTTCTTCAGCTGGGCACTCTAGGGCTGAGGACACTGAGAAGAGAATGGAGCTTGTCATATGTCTTGCTCATATTCTCTGAGCTCTTATATCAGAGAGCTATTTTAGGCCTGCTTTTCTGGGCCTGTTCTCTTTAACTAGGAGTTACATACTTGCACCAAAAGAGCTGTTTCTTTCATTGAAGAAGACAGAATTACTGTACTGATGGACATTAAAAAAAAACCAAACATCACAAAAAACACTAGGGAGTATCAGTTCAGTTGTTTGATCAAGTCACCTTTCCCAGATCTGTGGTGACTGTAACAACATTAGACATCACTAGCCTGGTTCTATTTAGACTAGTTCCAGAAGACACTGATGAAACTAAATGAATTTGCTGCCCTGTATGTTCTAGCTTATACCTCAAAATGCCTGTTTCACTGCTCTTCTCTCATCATGTGTCTTGAAATAATATTAGCCCAGGTAGGTCAGATATCTTTTAATAACATCCCTAAATCAACTGGGAAACAGTTAAGGGGGTGTAGCTCCTGATTCCCCCAATTTATTTTCAAGGTCATGTGCCAGGGGCCTTAAATCATGTAGAGTATAAAACTGGAGGGACTCAGGGACTGTCAAGAACTAGAAAGTAGAGTGTGAGAGACATTGACATTCTGATCAATGACTGGAGACCCAAACAAATCAGTGCAGGACTTTAAGAGATGAAGTCTCACTGTGTTCTCTCTGTCATCAGAATTTATAAAGCGTTGCGGTGAAAAGCCCCTAGAGAATATTTCTAGAATTTTGCAAGTCATGAGCGTGTATGTAAAAATCTGACACACGTACCCCTGCTCTCACCCCCACCACCAATAGCCTTGTAAGAGCAAAGTGAAAAAATAATATCCAAGTCTGCCTAGTAATTCCAGCCCTGTTTTGGTTAAATGCTAGGCTCTTGGTTTGGAAATGATGCCATATCATGATGCTATTAAATTCTTAGTTCTCTGTATCTTGATTTTGAATGAAGGAAAGGGTAAAGTTCTAATTTTTAGTGAGAGAGAGAAAGACAGACAGAGAGAGACACACCGAGAGGAGGAGGAGGAGGAGGAGGAGGAGGAGGAGGAGGAGGAGGAGGAGGAAAAGAAGGA
>NC_058131.1:306664046-306688093 GCF_016433145.1 Gracilinanus agilis
AAGGAAGAAAGAAAGAAAGAAAGAAAGAAAGAAAGAAAGAAAGAAAGAAAGAAAGAAAGAAAGAAAACACAGGAAGAAAGAAGAGAAAACAGATCATACACAGATGCATCATTTCTTTCTGTATTTCAGGATTGCTGAAAAGTAAATTATGACTTAAAAAAATTTTTTTTGGTTCTATTTCCGGATAAGAGCCCAGAAATTTGTTTACAAATAGCCAACATCCACGTTACACTTTGAGGAAACACTTGAATACACAATCGGCAAACACCTTTTGCTTGCCAGAGATAAAACTTGGAGTGGACTGAATGTTGCAAGCTTGATGTAGAAACTTTTAGGAGGGTGCTGATACAATGTTCCATCCCTCTGGAACTGCACCTTTTTTCAAAGTCTATTCTTGTGCCCCACCTGAACCCTAAAAGAGCTGAGACAATTTACAACTTCAAAGTTAGTGAAATATAATCTAGCAAGAAGAAACTTTATAAAAACCCCTTCTGCAATACTACAAAACAAATGAGATTCCAGATGCTCCGGACAGGAATCTCTGGAGTTAACCGATTTGATCCAGGGTCGTGTTTTTATTTTATTTTTTTCTTTTTCCTCTTGCTTACTAAAGTAAATGGCTTTGAAATCACCACAGACAAGTATCTCAGCTTTTGCTTCAGGCCCTTATCTCATCTAAGTGTGCTTTATTAGATGAGATCATCTACACAGGACTTATTTCAGTTATAAAATGGAATGGAATAAAAAAAATTAAAAATGTAATTGGTCGATGCTCTCCTGCCCTCAGTTTGGGAAGGAAGATTTTGATATGTGAGATTGTAGCCTGATTCTGTGGGCATTTACCCATTCCTGGCTCATGCTCTCTGAGGACCTTGACACTGGTCATAGTATCTTTGGAAAGAATTTCCTTCAATTGAAATTTGGTTGGCCATCTCCTACTCCAAAGCTAGGATCTAGTAGCTAAAGTAATGATAGAACTACAGAGGACTTCAGGGCACCCTAAATAAAAGCTACCAGGCTCTCCAAATTCCTAACCTGCCTTTTAAGCAAGTTTCTTAGATGAAGTTGTCATTAGGGGGTGGAAAAATCTGTTTTCTCCCTTACTGCCCTGTTGAGAGAAGAGGGGAAGAAGGCACTCATCTTGTTTTTTTTTCCCCCAACTAGATTACAGGCAGTTCTCCATTTATGTAAGTTTGCATTATGCAAATTCAACTTTATGTAAAGAATTCTGAAAGACTGAAGTTGAAGATAATATTGTTTGCTGTTGTCAGATATAGAAGGGGGAAAAAAAGAGAGCCACTGTCCAGATATCTCTCAATAGGTTCAGTTTAAAAAAAAAAAAGTTATGTAACTAACCACCAGTGATAAAGGTTAGGTATAGTGGCTGGGGAAGGGGCAACATACTGTACATATATGTTAACTTTATAGTGCTGTGCATACTTTAACATTAATTTTGCTTTTCCTTTCCTAATTTTCTTTATTATCATGGTACAGTACTTAACAGGTCTGCATTTTAATAGATTTTATGACATACATTAAGGTTTTATTTTGTGTATACCTTTGTTGTATAGGCTAAAGGAAGTGGGTAGGTAGTAGCAAATTTGCATTACATAAAAATCACTTTATATAGAGGTCTGTGGAACAGTCTACTTATATAAAGCAAGAATTGTCTATATTCCTTTCTTCAGTGGTGTGTGTGTGTGTGTGTGTGTGTGTATGTGTGTGTCTGCTGTGTGCGATCTACGTATGTGTGTGTGTGTGTGTGAGAACGTAGAGGATTTTAGTATTCCTAGAATTGTCTATTTTAAAGCCTGCCCATCACAAAATCAGACTTAGCCTGAATTAATCTTAGCTTACATGTCTTGTTGATGCACATCTGTTTGACATTTTAAATTTCTCACAGGTCTTATTTTTACAGTTCCTGACCATCAGTCTCTACCCTACATCTTTAAGAAATTCCCTCAATCAAGAGTGAGGCCCGCTGCTTTAAGGAAAACCTGGTAAGAAATCTCCAATTCATGGTATATTAAAATGCTATGTGTTTATGGGTCTATGTGGGTAAACCAATCTTCAGCCTCTGGGAAGAGACAGAAGGAAATCTGGGTCCTTTGCGTGGATAACAGCCCCTTTATCACCGTATGAACTTAGATGGTTACTTCAGGCTAAGTTTATGACCACTGGGTTGTTTGGGGGGGGGTGGCAGGCAGTGGGGGGCATAGATATTCTTTAGGGTACTTTTTTGAAAATTCAGAGGTCACTGTATTAAATTGTGAGTCATGGGATCTTGGTGGGGGGCAGCCGGGGAGGCTGAATGATCAGGCAGTGGCGGGATATAGTAATTGCACTTAGAGCAAACTGCTCTCAGTGATTTTATTATCAGGCTCCTGAGTATTTGAAGCTATTAATAGATTGGTGCACTTATCAAGGAGTTTTTGACTTCTATCTTGGTTGACATGCCTTGCAATCATTCTCTCGTCCATATGCACAGCATGGAACTTTGACCTGATGTTGCCAACAGGGCCAGTCCACCAAGGGTGGGTTCACCCTAAAACCAAGGCATATGCACAAGGAAGGCAGATGCCCCGGGTGAGGACACACCCACTGCCAGAGTTCATTTCTAATTCACTCACTGAGCCTATGGTTCAGCTATAGACCAGGGTTAAGGAAAATCATTTTCAGGCGAAATCAGCATGCGGTATCCCAATAAGACCCTAGGAGGGGCTTTCATAATTGATGGTTGTTTTCAGCATCCAGGCAGATAGAAACTGAAAAAAATATTGAAGAACAACTCACAGGTTTGGTGTATTTCTTTTTTTTTTTTTTTTTTGGTGTGGTCTCTATTGAGGCCTATCTGTGACATCCCCAAAAGCCCGTATTCCATTCTAATTAGCTAAATCTACCTTCTCCTGACCATATTCCTTAGAGGTCATCACATAAACCATTTAAATTGATAGCAGAATTATGCACTAAGAAATTAATTTTATATTGCCCTGTATACAATTTTTTATTGTAACTTTATCTTGTTTCAGAAGTGCTTACTTTCTGATTTTGTGGCTATTACTGACCGTGGATTACTTTTATTTTGGGTTTTACACAACAGTTATATTAGAAATTTGCTGTTTTATTCTTACCTTCTTAGTAAAAATCCTTTTATCACACAATGGGTAATTTATATCCATTACCAACCCTTTCAATCCTTTTCAGTGGGGCTGTCAGTGCCTTTGGCACAGTAATGATTAATGTGATCTAATAATAGTGTGCCATTATATTACCTTAGTAAAACATGTACCAACATCCTATTCAGATCTACCAAATTCATAGCTTCCTATAATATTTTTGTTGAAAGACAGGATTACTATTTTTCAAAGCTGATTTTTTTCCCCTTTAACATATTTAATGAAATTCACAATCCCTTGCCATAGTCATCCCAGGCATGTGTTTGGGCTTGATGGGTGAATTTTATATCGTTCTGCCTTATTGTGATTTGTTAGGCAAAAGGTCTGACATGCAAAGAGATCGAATGGAGAGATTGTTTTGTTTTTGTTTTGTTAAGGCTGTGCTGTTGTTGGTGGGGGGGGTGAAGTTTCTTTTTATTTGTTTTTATTTTTTGAAGCTGACTTATTTTTGTGAGTCTCACTGGGTTTATAATAAGGAAGCATATTTTAGATCAAAAGGCAAATGAAGAGCAAACTTATTGGTATGAAATGATATATATGCATATGTATGTATACATACATACATATATATTTATTTCTATTATTGTCCTCCATTTTCTCTACCTCCTGGTCTAGAGTTGAAAGAGCTAACATTAAGGGTGGGGACCATCTGACTTCCAACATCTGTACCCAGGGATATATTTCAGCATAATAATAAATTGACTTCTGACCAGCCTATCCTTCTCCCACTTTAAGTCTTCACCCTGACAGTGAGAAAAGACGACTTCTTAGAGTTATTCTTCAGGACAATCGAGCAGGGCAGGTTCCATAGACAAGGAATGGGGGTAGGGAGTGACGATCTTTAGAGAATTCAAGAATTTGAGTCTTTTTCTTTTCACTCACTGTTATTTAAGGAGTTTGGGGTCAGATATTCTTTACTGCTTTTCCTTCCTTCTCCTCCTGAGGGAAATCTATATCAAAATGGTCACCCTTGCTTTCTCACCTCTCTGTTAGTGTGTTAAATTTGTACAAATGTGTGTGTATGTGTGTGTGTGTGTGTGTGTGTGTGTGTGTGTGTATGAGAGAGAGAGAGAGAGAGAGAGAGAGAGAGAGAGAGACTGACTTAGGAATGACTGTCACTCTGATGCCTTGTCCTGACTGAAATAGAATTCCCTTCCTCCTTTCTGCTATTATAAGGCTCTGTTTTAGTGTCTGGCCTGAGAGAGGACCTGTTTCTTGGTTTCATCCACTTAAACCCCATCATAATCATCCATGTGATTGATAACATTCCACCTTTTCATAGGGCCTTAAATCTCTGTCAGCCAAGGAGGACATTATTGTACCGAGGGTGAGATGTACTCAAACAATTACACACTTAAATCTAAATGGAATGGTGTGTCCTCTGATTCCCCATGCTTTGTGATTGGTGTTAACTAGCGAGGTACCTCTCCCTCCTCCTGAAGCCTTGGGGAAGGGGGAGTGGACAATAGGAGGGAATAGGGGTTCCCCTAGCAGCTTTTAGTCACTTAGCACCCAAAGGCAGTCAGAGCAATAGGCTCCTTTTTTCAGGAATTTTAGGAAGTAGGTATGGAGATGTGGAAAGGGAAAAAGAGATCGAGGGGGCTGGGCTGAGCAATCCTTGTTTTTGATTCAGAACAGAAATCACTGCTGCAACATTGGCTTGAAATATGCAATCAGCTTGAAATCAGGAAAAGTATTTTGAATACAGAATTTATATTGAAATACTTGAATCTTGAGACATGCATACACATATACATGTATATATTTAAATCAGGGGGGAGAGGAAAAGCAGAAATAAAGTCTTTGTCATAAAAATATTGCCTGTAGTATTTGCCATCCGATTATGCTCTGCCACACTAGAATACATTCTCGTACCATTAACATTTAAATATGAACCATTCTCATTCGTTTTTATAACTGATTCTTGATAACAACAGATGAGAAAATACCCCTGTCACCTCAGTTTACCTTTTGTTCTTGGAAGATCTTAAACAAGATACAATATTTGGTGAGAGATAGATATTGGACAAGTATTCAATGAGATTCAGTGGCACGAATGGGGTGCTATTTGCACCAATGGAGGTAATAAATGTATTGTGAAGATCCAGGAAAGTAATCAAGCAAAATTAACTTGCCTTAGTCCAACATAATTGTACTTGAGCTGCTAACTGGTAGTGCCCTTTCCCTCCTTAACAATGAAAAAGCCCAAATATGTTATATAGGCACAAAGTGCTATAACAATAAAAGACCCATTCTTTATCATCTGTTTTCTTTTTTCTTGTCCTATCTCATCATCCCTAGTACTTGGGACCCTGGAATGGTTTTTTTGTGTCTTGGAAAATGTTTTCGGTGGATGCCTGTGTCCACAAAGCTTTCTTATGATTGTATTAATTAAGGTGAATGGAATATTTAGGGCAGCTGGGTGATAGAGTAGATAGAGCACCAGGACTAGAGTCAAGAAGACCTGAGTTCAAATTTTACTTCAGGCACTAATTAACTGTGTCATCTTGATCAAGCCACAGTTTCTTTTTCTGTCAATTTCTTCATCTGTAAAATGGGGATGACATCTATCTTGTAGACTTAGGGTTGTGGGAATCACATGAGTTAATAACTGTAAAGCATTTAGCACAGTGCCTAACATATAGTAAGTGCTACACAAGTGTTAGTTATCATCATCATTATTGTCATTGTCATTATTATTGCTCTCCTATGTGCCTAGTACTGTGCTAGGTCACCTTGAACTAAAAGTGGTGAGAATCCCTATAGATACCTTGTTGGCAGTGTTATCTGCACCCTTGGGGATTTGCAAGGCAGTTTAGAAGACTAACAATCTCTAACAAATTTTGTAAACTAGGACAGTCTATCTTCCCTCAAAGTTGGATACATGGGTGAGAAATCTTTTGAGGCCAGAATCCTCAGTTTCCAAGCAGAATATTTGTGCCCAAGAAAAGACTCTGAATCTCATAACAACAGTTCACATCTATACAATACTTTAAGGTATGCAAAGCACTTTCTTCAAAATGAGTCTGTGCAGTAGCTGGCATCATTGTTGTCATCCCTGTTTTGCAAATAAGGAAACAGAGTCCCTGAGAGGTAAGTGACTTGTCCATGGTTAAATAGTAAATACCTGATGAGGAATTACAACATTCCTAATTCCAAGTCAAGTACTATTCCATGCTTTCTTTCATTAGGGGATACGGAATGGATCTATGGTTCCATTGATTTGGGGAACTTGAGGATAAGGAGATTCCTTCCACTAATGCAGATTAGCACTTTCTCTGTGAACTTATAGTCTTATAAACTACTTTGAGCTCTCAGAGCTTAAATTTCTTGCCCATGGTCAGCATGTATTCTTTGGCAAGTCATTTAATTTCCCAGTTCTCTAAGCAACTCTTTATAGCTCTCTACAATGTTCTGGTCTCTAACTTATTAACTCTCTAATGTCTTCTTGGCTCTGAGGCTGGCTACCTATCCACTATACTATATCGATGCTTTCCCCTTATTAGAATACACATACTCATACACATATATACATGTATACACACATTTTTAATTGAATCCTTTTTAATTCTCCTTCAGTTTTCTGACATTTTGTTATACTACTGGCCATTGGTAAGCATTTCTTGACATCTTTGCAATTTTGTGAAGATACTAGTTATTTCTTCATTTAACATATACTCTTGGCAGAACTGGGATTTGGACTATTGGGTCTGCATATCGAGGACTTTGAAGGCTGGTCCCCTCATTATTCAGTGGTTTGGTTTGTTTATTTCAAGGGCTTTATTCACAGTGGTTCTTAGCTCACTCAATTTCTAGAAGGTCTGAGAATCTTGTGAGTTGAAAGTCTGATCTTTTCCCCCTTCCAATCTTTGGGAGATAGGCTAAGAATATTGGGGAGAAATCTAGATAATTAATTTCTTCTAGTCTTTTATATATATAATGTAGAGGCAACAAACCCCCCAACAAATGAGGATTTTTCGAAACCTACGGTATTCAAAATGCTTTGGAAAGCATTGAAGGAGGGCTTCAGGAAGGCTGGTGATCTTTCTACAATTTCTCCATATTTGTAGAAGAATATTGATGACACATGTCAGAGAATTTGGGATTTAGTTGGCATTTTGAGAAGGTATGTCTGCTGATGGATGCCATGTGGTCATGGTCAGTGGGAATTGGCAGTCCTTAAAAAGGATGAAGAGGACCTTTCTCCTACCCATCACCCCACTGCAAGCTAGATTTTGTCTTCTGTAGTGGCCCAGTTCTATATTTTTAGCATCCACTGAAATTTAATGTTTTGCTCTTGGTTTATTATGTATGCAAGTATCTTGCTGATAAATTACATGTGTAATTGTACTCTAGTAACCACTGCTATTCAATAACAACATATAATTAAACTCACCCTTGTAGTCATTGAACTCTTCCTTTCATGACAAGATCATTGACCATTCCAAAGAAAGCTATATGGCCGCATACATTAAATACACAATGGTCTCTGAGTACACACCCACAGGCTATGTATCCAATTTATGCCTGTGTAGAATGACTTCCTCCAGACAAATGTGTCAACTACGATCTAATCTGTAGTTTTGGGGATTGAATTGGAGGAGAATCATGGGAGGGCAGTATGGGATCTGGAGTAAGGGAGAAAGTATGATTCTCTTTATCAATGAGATGTATTTCTTGTATTATCCACATTTATAGACTACACCAATGGGCATGAAGTAGGTAGTCAGCAAAGATTTATTGAATGAATGAATCTTGGAAGTGTCTTGGTTTGCATTTGGAGAATTTCTTCACTTTTCATTTTTGGACTCAGATCTTCTTCCCTTTTTCTGCCAACTTCCCATGGTCATTTTGGGGAGCACCATCCCCTTCACAGAGCATCCAGTGTTCATACGTACCCTGAAGGTGAAGCTGCACTTGAAATGATTGAGTGTCTATTGCTTTGCATTTCTTTTGATGGCTACTTATTTTACAAAGGAAATTTTTTTTGGAAGGGGAAGATGGGGAACCTAGAGAGAAAAGGATGCTCACGAGGGTAGTGTTAGGTAGATATGACTCTCATGCCTCTTATTTAATTCTCAAAGCAGAGTATTTAGCTGCTTATTTTCTCTGGTCAGGTAGAACAAGTGAACTTCTTGGATAAGAAGATAATTTCAGAAAGCTAGCATGTCTACATGCACAACATTTCCTTAGGATTAGAAAGAGAATCTAAGCCAATCGATAATTTCTTCTTGCATTAAAAAATTGAATTATTTCCATAACCCAGAGGAATGAAAATCAGGGGCACACAGTGATTGATTCTCTCCCCTTCTTGCCTGCAATCACACTGTGGTTTAAGAATGAGTTTTGGATTTAATATCATTTGATGCTACTGCCATTCTCACAAGGATTTGCCCCCTTTTTCAGTGTGTGGTGCTGCTTTCTGTGTCCCAAACATGAGGATGCTCCTTAATCAAGCAAGCAGGCAACAAGCCTTTATTAAACATCTGCTTTGTGCCAGACATTGTGCTGAGGGTAAAAATCTAATGAATGAGTTACTTACATAGAGCTTATATTCCAATAGGGAAGACAGCAACTATGTATATAAATTCAAATAAATACAAAATAGTTATAGGCTAGTTTGAGAACACTAGCAGGAAGGGGAACCAGGAAAGGTTTCATATAAGAGATTATACTTGAGCTAAATTTTGAAGGAAGAGGGGGATTTTATGAGCAGAGGTGAGGATGGATTGCATCCTAGGCATGAGAAGTAGCTAGTGGAAAGGCATGGAGAGAGGACATGTTTATCACATATGCAGAATGGAGAGACCTCTATGGAGTGGAGGATGAAGAATAATCTCCAAAGAGGCTAGAAAGGCAAAATGAGGCCAGGTTGTGAAGAGCTTTAGAAGCCAAACAGAGAAATTTGCACCTGATCATTGGAAACAAGTCACTGGAGTTGATTGATGAGGGAAGTTGCTTGATCAGATCTGTGTTTAAGGACTACTACTTTGGCAGCAGTGTGGAAGATGAACTGGAATAGGGAAAGATGAGGTAGGAAGATCAATTAGAAGACTCTTGCAATAATTTAGGTGGAAGGTGCTAAGGGCCTGAACTGAAGTGGTAGCTATATAAGAAGTCAGATTCAAGAGATATGGAGGTAGGATAGAAACCAAAAGATTTATAACTGATTGGCTATATGAGGTGTTGAGAATAATGCCAAAGTTAAAAAGCTGGGAGACAGGATGGATAGTGGTGCCTTCTACGAAATAGGGAAGTACTTTGGGGAGAAGATATTGAAGGCAATTTTGGACATGTTGAATTTGTGATATCTCTTAACTCTCCTCCAGGTTTCCAGTTGAATCTCAATAATTTGTGGCCAATGGAAGATAGACCTATTAGCTTTTCTGCTCCTCTCCTCTTCTCTCTCCCAGCCCTCTCATCTTCTATGTCATTTAACTAATGAGTTGATTGGGTATTGAGAATTTTCTAATACTTCTTGATATAGAGGACAAACTTTGGTCAGAACTTTGTCCTTCCTTCAAAAGCTATTGAAGAATGAAATCTTGGCTTTCTTTTTACATTTGTGTGGGTAATTGAAATCACCCAACCATCCAGATATGCTAGGGATGGGGAACTAGAGCCAATGGTGAGTCTTGAATCCATCCCAAGAAAACAAACTTTTTTATAATTTTCCCTTTATATTTAAAAATGTAAGATTTTTCCCCCTACCCCACCAATAACTTCTGTATTTCAATAATGAATTTCAAGTGGCTGTGAGACACAACGGTGTTTTTCATGAACTTTTGGCTGCAGAATAAGCCCAGCAAATTTGGGCTCTTACCCTTTTAGTTTTCTGGGTCAATTCATTTTGCACAAAGGAAAGAATGATAATTTGAGTTGTAGGCTGAGAATGTTTTCTACACATTTTAGCACTCTGCAAGGAAGACAAAAATGAATTTTGATTTTGATTTTTTTCTCTTGAGAGATTCTAATGCTCTGACATGCCCAGGATCTTGCACATAGTCGGTCAACATTTATTGAATGAATGTGTTGATGACTACTGTTTGTTATATTTCTTAGACATTTAGGGAAATATGAAATCAAACTAAAAATAATGACTTCTTTAAAAAAAAAAGGCTTTCATAGTTCTTAATGACTAACTTTTGTGGGATAGACTATCCCTAACTCTTTACTGGTCTAACAGGTAGCAGGATTATGGGACCCAATCTTTTAGCTATTGACTCAAGATTTCATTCCTCATATTTCCAGCTAAATTTCTTCTCCTTCCAAACAATTCATCCATCAGTCAGTATTTCATGAAAGCCTCTTGTGCTGGTCTGTGCTGGGCACTGTGGAGACTGAGTTACTAGCCATAGTCCTTGCCCCCAGGAACTTTCAGTCTAGTAGGAGAGACCAGAATAATTAGATATAAATCCCTAGAAGAAAATGGGGAAAATGCTAAGAAAAAATTTTTTCTTGCCTTGACCACTTCTGGGGAGTTGACACATTTGTACCCAACCCACTAAAAGTTATAAAAGAGAAAAAAATTTTTTTCCACATTTTTCATATTTTCAGAGGAAGTATCAGAGCAAAGGAAGTATCAGAGAGGGAAGCTCTTCACAAAAGTAAAACATAAAAGCCAATTTGGACATAATGATTTTTATGTCCCTAAACTAACAATGGATTAAGACTGGGATCTGTGGCTTTAATGTACCTAACTCTTGGATGAGGATACTTCCTTTACCAAATAAGGTTGACACCTTCTTTGTAACTTATAGTCTTAGAGAATTGCCTAGAGTAATGTTAGTGAACCCATGGCACATGTGCCAGAGTGGACTGCTCTTCTCCCCCTCTCCGCTGTGCCTGAGGACATTTCTCACATGACCCACCTGTCTGCCCAGCAGCCCAGTGGGAATACTTTCTCCCTCCCCTGTGTGGGGTAAAGGGCTGGTTTAGAGTTCGGGCACTCAGTCTCTAAAAGGTTCACTATTTCTGGCCTAGATTATTGAGATGTTAGGTGATTTACTTAGGGTCTTGTAGCCAGCATGTCTCAGAGGCAAAACTTTTTATTTTTCTTCTCCCCAGGCTTATATTCTATTTATCACATCAGTCTGGTAATAAAAGGATTTTTTTTAAACCCTTACCTTCTGTCTTGGAGTCATTACTGTGTATTGGCTCCATGGCAGAAGAGTGGTAAGGATTAGGCAATGGGTGTTAAGTGAGTTACCCAGGGTCACACAGCTGGGAAGTGTCTGAGATCAGATTTGAATTTAGGACCTCCCGACTCTAGGCCTGGCTCTCAATCCACTGAGCCGCCCAGCTGCCCCCAAAAGGATTTTTTAAAAGAAAAAAAAAATCACCTTTTTTTCATTTCTTAAGTTTCTAGAAACTCTTCAACAAATCCCTTCATTTTTTCCCCCACTGTCTCAAATATCCAGAACTCATACTTTTCTAATATGTGAACCTTAGAGATCAGACTATCTGGGAAGCTTCCCCAGTCCTCATTTGGGAAATGCTTATTGAACTGAAATAGCTTAAATTAAAGTAGTCACGATTTGGAATGGATTTTAGAAAATTCCCTTGATTGGTCAATGAGAAGGGTAAGAAAGACAAGGGAGGGAGCAAGCTCCGGAGATTTCCAAACATGGGGAAGGGCCAAAGCACTATGGGAGTTCCAGGAGGGTTTTGACCTCCTTCTGTCAGAAGGCAAGGTGTGGACTAAGTAACCATTTTGTAATGTTTTGTGGTTCTATGCAGCAGCACTCCTCTTTGGCTACATAGAAGTGGCCTGCTCCATGCCTACTCCGGGTATTGATTTACTCAGGCTTCTCTTCTTGGGGAAGCAGGTCAGTGAGAATCCCTCTGGGTGAGGGGGAGGGAGGAAGCTGGGAAGTCAGTCGTTCACATCTCTGTTTAGTTCTTTGATAGACAGTGAAGAGGTATCTGTCAGGGACCTTTGTGCTTGAGCTTGGGGTTTTCTGTCCAGTGTTAATGCACTTGCTCAGATTATATTTCCCTGCTTTGGGAGCTGCTGCTTTTAACCACATTCCTAGTCTTGCTGGCCTTCAGCATGCTCTCTGCCCCTGGCTATTTCCCCAGGGAAATCATAGGTTATGTCCAACAGGGCTAGCTTCTGTCAAGACATCATGTTACAGCTAATTCCTCTGCCTGTCTGGAGAGCATTCTTGGGGACAGAGTCTGGTGGAGAAGAAGCAGGCAAGACAGGATGGTCTTCATCAGGGCTACCCCGAGAAACGAGGCCTGGAGGGGGGATCCCCCTGGCTGATCTGTGGGGAACGAAAGAAGTGAATTCTGAGGGCCTTTCCTCTGGGGAGGTGACCGAAGCTGATATTTGCACTTGGAGTGGGTTTCCTTAGATGAGTCCCAGGATTACAAGTTTGCAGCTGGTGTTTGGTGGGGGGAAGGGAGAGGAGACTAGAAAAGACAAGTGGCCAGCTGTTGGCAAGGATTGATTGGCTGCCCCAGTTTAGCCAAATAGGAAGAATTCTGACTAGGTGAAGAATATCTAGCTTCTCTCCTTCCAGTGATTGGCTTGCCTCTCAAGGTCCTCTTCCGGTGAAAGGACCAGTAGAACATTTTTCTTTTGAAGTCCCTAGCACTTTCAAGCCCAGCACAAAGTTAGCTGCCTACTTCTCCATTCAATCCCTCGTGCCTCTCTTTCACCCCTCACCGGATAGATTTAATGAAAGGTTGAATTCGAAACCCTATTGTGACATTATTGGACAATTTATTACGGAGGTATTTCCAGATGCAATTATATAATCTCACATAATATTCAGAAATTGGATGTGTGGGTGAAAGTTTACATTGAGTTTAACAGAATTTCTCCTTAAGTGCTTTTTATCGGGGAACCTGTTTGACCCCCAAGTCTCTTCTCTCTCTAGCCCTTGAGATCTTTATTAGGAAACTTAAAAGAGTGTGCCATTTTCCCTAGGTACTGGGTTCTTGAATAAAGATGCATCCTGTAAAGGAGGAGATAAACCTTTCTCCTCTGACAGAGATGCACATGTGATTTATCATGGATCCTGTCTTAGCACTCCATCTTTACAGTAAAGGGATGTGAAGAGAGGGTTGACTCTATCTCTGGGTGGGATTAGGAATGTAGATATTCCGTTGTATATTTGAGGAGAGGATTATTGCACAGATAAAGAAGGGACCATTTACCTTGGGTGAAAAGCTGTGGTTTAGAGTGGAGGAAAACCCACCAGGCCCAACTGAGGCCACACACACTAGCTAAATAAACACTCCACACCCCAAATCTGGCTTAAGCAAACAGCCTGCAGTTTTATTGTAATGCATATGGAACAGCAGACCAGGTGCCAGGCAGTAAGCTCCAGGCTGCCTTTTAAACAACCTCCTTTACGAGGGAGGCTCTTCATTGATGGGCTTGCCCTTCGGAAAGGGGGTCGTCTTACCCGCCTTGGCTCACTTGCCTTTCCCATTCTTGACAAAAGAACTCTAGTCGTGGGAGACCAAGTCAGTGCCTATAATTGTTACAACCTTACTCCAAAGTCAAACTTGGCCTTTCCCCCATCTTTTGGGGAAAGCAAGGGCTTCCTTTTATTCTTAGGGACTCTCCCCCCTGTTATAAAGTTGTGATGGAATGATCCAGCCCTTTTTTTTCTCACCCCCTTCTCCTGTCCCCAATTTCCCCAGTCTCTGCCTCCCTTACACAATGTACACAAACTGAGACTTGTGTCTAAGCAGGGAAAAGTGATCTGGTGAACTGAGAACTGTTATCCTATGTGTATCATCATTTATTCCTTTGAACTATTTTTCTTTAATGTCAGCTCTTTGGCCATTACGAGAAGCAAATAAATATTCAGTTTTACCTACTATGTGATGGATATCGATTCCTAATTATCTGCTGACTCCTCAGACTTTGTTTTACTTTCAGAGCCATGACCTTGATCACCTCCAGTGCCCCAACAATTATATTTATTTAGAATGGTCAGTCAAAGGCTCCAATCAGTTGTGAGACAAGAAAACTAGTTGATTGAATTCTTCGTCTGATTAACTGGTTGTTTTGGTTCTTTGGAGACATAACCTTTAAGACCATGAACCAACATTAAAGACTTCTCCCTCCTTGGGGTTAAACTTGATGGCCTCTAAGGCCTCTTTCAGCATTTAATCTATGAGGCTATGATTCTCATACCCTTCTTCGACCTGGTGCAGTATTCTAACCCTATTAGCATCTCCTACTAGTCACTTCTTTCAGATCAGTAGGGCCTCCTTCCTTTCCTGGTTCTTGCCCTTATCCATTTTTTTTGTCCTATGCCTATCCTATTTTTGCTTTATGGAATTCAGTTTGTCCCCCTTTCTGCCATATTACCCCTCTGGATTTGGTGGTTCTCCAGGCCTGGATGAGAGCCTGAGCTAGACCAACTACTGATCTCTCCTTGAACCTAGGCTCCCTTTTGATTATGGAATAAAATATAAATTCTTTTCTTAGACATTTAAAAACTCTCACAACTTGGTTCTAACTTGGCATTCCAGACTTCATGAACCAATACTTTCCTAGGACTCTCTTGAATAATACTTTCCTTAGCACTAACTAAAATGGCTTACTCTATCCTCATGGTGGGACGATCCGATAGTGGTAACAATTCATTTGCAAAGGCTGTACCAGGCAACCATGCCCTCTCTTCCTGTTAGAACCCCTAGATTTCAAGTACCATCTCCTCCATGAGCTTTTCCTCTCTCCAACCCTGCTCCCCCCTCCCCCATCTTCTAGGTCCTCTCCAATCTTATTGTTGATTTACTTTATATATTGTATTTCCTTATGTGGATATATAGTATTTTCTTTGATAAAATACACCAAGGGCAGAGACTTTTGTTTTTTATCTTCATATCTCCAACTTTACTTTCCTATTAGAGCTGGTAATAAGTAGTAGGTGCCTAGTAAAAACTTGTTTATTAATTGACTTTGGAGACTGAGTAGCTAGTAGACAGAGTCTACGGTATAATCTATATTTGAAGCCCTTTTAGATGTGTTCTCCCCAAAAAGGGGGAGCAGGAAAGGAAATGAGTAGGCCATATGATGATAATATAGGAAGGAGGATGTCTTATACACTGTTGAACCATCATTATAAAGTTAGCATCCATCATATAACATTTTACATTTATTGAAATCACTTATTTTAATCACCCTGGATATTCATTTGATAAAAAATTATAATCCTCTGTAAATTATGAATACCTTGAAATTCACAAATTCTATCACATTTATGATTGGCAACATTAAATGACAACAGCTCATTTAAATAAGGAACATCTGGACATTATTATTTTTAGGGATTTTTCATCTGTTGATTTAGAAATCTGGGGCCTTTATGAATCTTGCATGAATATTCTTTCATACCCACATGTACTGTCAAGACACAAAGAAATAGCCATAAAAATATTGTCCGGTGATGTTTAGATGGAGCACATGTGTTTTTCAAACAACAAATCCATTGTGTATGAAAGAGGAGATATTCTACACGGCATTTGATTGTAGGTGTGGTAGAAGCAGCTTGATCTTCTAATAGCAAGAATAACATGACAATTCAAAGGCACAGTGGGAAGAAGATTATGATTTTGTACCTAACGATATAATGTTTTAAAATAACAATATAATTTTGCTCTGATGGTACCAGAGTACAATACTCACTATTTCTCAGAATAATCCAATTTAGAACAATTTATTCTGAGCAGGTTTGGTAAAAATAGAAGATCTATCATGCCATAGTGTAAGATAATGCATTAATTTTTATGAGTGAGTTATGAAGATGTACAACTCGGTTAAGAATTAGGATAAACATAATATTCCTTAATTAATCCATTATGCTATGGTACACATGTGCCATTTTTATTACCTTAAAAATGAAAAATGTCAAAAAAGGAAATTGCTGCTTTTTTATACCAAAAAGGCCTTTTTCTAAAATCATAAAATGTCTAATCTAATTCACCATATAATACTAATGAGCTTAACAAGCAATCTCAATGCACAGTTTTAGGAAAAAAGGTCATCATTTTCTGGCAGTCAAATCCAAATACTTTTTTAGATTAGTCAAAATGTTTCAGCACCAAATATCGGAAATGGCATTTGTGATTAGAAATGTTATTAATAGCTATTTGTTATTAACATATGAAAGTTTCTGAAATTTATGGTATCTGAGCACACTGCTGACATCGCAGGCCCCAAGAACGTGTCCTGGGAGCCCCTTCACTTTAGAACTACAAATATTTCTCCAGTTCTGGTTGCACTAGACGTCTACTGTGATCTATTCCGTGATTCCTATGTGCCCCAGTGTCCTATGAAGTGGAAAGGGGTACAACTCAGAGCCTTGCAATCCACAGTACAGTGCCTTTAGCTTCCTTAAATCCCCCTTTCTGTCTTTTCTGGCATCTCAGCTCTGACCAAGCGACATTTCTTCACTCTTCCTCTTTCAGCGCCATTGGTACATTATTCTGTTTGTATAGTCCTAGAATAGGGTATTTGGAGGCACATAATCAACAACTTAGGCAGCAGTGTACAAATAGCGCTTGCAGTTAGGGCTTGTTATGGAAAAGGATGGCCCTGTGGGTTGAGAAAATGACCATCAGTGGACTAGAATCATGAAGCTGAAAGTAATATTGCTGGCCGGAGGTCATTTTTCCCAACCGAGGGGCAATAGTTTGCCACTATAAACTGCACATTGCAGTCAGTATATGTTTTATTAAACCATTTAAGGAACTTGGGAGCCATTTAATTTAAACTTCCTGCTTGACATAGCTCAGGGAAGAGGCCCAGGGCAGAGCACAAAAGAAGCCTGATGCAATTTGAGGAATGAATACCCTAAATGTTCTGTTCTCTCCCCAGCATCAGGGTGATCACTGAGGACCATGGTTCCCAAGGACAGTCCAGAACCTGTAAAATCTACCAAACGGCACTGAATCTCCACCACCTCCCCCATCCCTCTCACTTGTGTTTTCTTGTATGAGTGGTAGTTTTGCTTTTGCTTTTGTGGTATGATATTTTGTGTTTTCAGGAAGGATTAGGAGATTGTCCTCTGTACAAATCCAGGGGACCTTACTCATAAGAGATTTTAGCTTTCATTTTGCAAATTCTCCATTTGCTCTAGCTCTGACTTGGAAGTCACAGAGAAGGCTGACATTTGACTAAACCTGAGGGAATAGAAATATCTCCCAGTTCTATGATAATTCTTGAATTTAAAATGAAGCAGAGTGAAAGCTTCAATTAACAGGATTATGGAAAGGAATTCAGTTCAATGCCCTCATTTTACAAACAACAACAACAAAAGGAATTAGGGGCCCAGAAAATAAATCAATGACTTGTCCGAGGTCACACATATAGTGCTTGGCAGGATTCAAATTCAAGCCCTCTGATTCCACATTCAGTGATCTTTCTGTATTACCACATTATCTCCCAACTGACTTGATGATTAAACACAAAGCCAGCAAAGACAACTTTCTTTCTTGTCTGTGACTGTGCAGTTGTCACACCTATATATGAATAGGCCCCCATATAATAGGGGATAACCAGTGAATTCTCCCACAAACTAGACAGGAAGGCCAGTCCCCTTATTCTGCAGCCATATCCTGAATGTAAGTTCACAGTGAGGATAAGAGAGAAATTAGGACTCAGCATCATGGTAAAATTGCACATTTTCACTTTTTCAAACCATATCAAATCGCCAATTGGGTGGCTTCTAGTAGGTGGCCTTAATCTTGCAGAGTTATACAACCACTTCTTTTTGGCTAATTGGCAACTGCATTTGGAAGGTAGAGAAATATGGAGCCCATTCATTTCGATTAAATTTTTTATTATGCACTCTGCCTTTGGATTGACAACTATTAATATTAAAGAGCTTGGCCAAATTGAAATTTGTATTGCTGGAGAGTCTTAAATATAATGTATGATGCAAAAAAAAAAAAATTTAAAAAAAAACCAGAAATGTGGGAAATACCAGGCTAGAGTGCAGATGTGGAGATGTGGTCAGGGCTAGGTGCTATGACACTGGAGTGAGATTACTTTGGGTGAAATTCACCATTTGGGAAACATTTTAAAACCTTTTCTTCCTACGGTATATCAATCAGTCCGATATGAAGTTTTCTTGTGTCTTTAGGGGTGAATTCAAAAAGTATAGGTTGAAGCAGACAGGAATCGAGATCATTTTCATAGGGATAATGCCAAATAAAGATGTAGAGCACATTTGAGCATATTATACAAATAATTTTTTATAATAACTGTTTGTATATAGTATTCTCTGCAGCACTAATAAGAAGGGTTTGGGGGGAAGTCAGAGGCATTCTAAAATAGAACACATGCATCACTGATGTAATGATGAAAAATAAGGGACACATTTCCTCAGAAGCCTAAAAACAGATCATATTACTTTTCTGCAATCATTTTAAAGCAGAAACAACAACAAAAAGTGATTATGGAAGAAGCATTCCTTTTGGAGTAGGAAGACCTGGTTTAAAGGCCTTTAAACCAGTTTAAAGTTGGCTTTTCCAACTTGCCTTGTTAACTGGGCAAATAGTTTGATCTCTCCAAGCCTCAGTTTTCTCATCAGTAAAAAGGGGAGAAAAATATTCACACTATGGGGCAGCCAGATGGCATAGTAGATAGAATACCAAGCCTGGAGATGGGAAGACTTGGGTTCAAATTTGACCTCAGACCCTTCCTAGCTAGCTGTGTAACCCTGGGCAAAGAATTTAACTCACCCCCTCCCCCACTTGCCTTTCCCTTGCCCTTCTGTCTTAGAGTTGTTACTAAGACAAAAATTGAATTAAAAAAATACACATATTCATGCTACTTCCTTTACATGCTTTTAGGGGAGAAATTGTTATAGAACCTATCAAATGCTTTTTCAGAATGGGTTATTATTGTTGTTGTTCCTCACAATAAGGAGAGTTGAGTATTTAGAATAAAAATGAGAGTTCTTATCCTGGCTCTGCTATGACCTAACTGATCTCAGGTAAATGATCTAAACTCTCCAGACCTCAGTTTCTTCTTCTAATATTAATATCACTTTGTTTTGAAGAGTGCTTTAAAATTTTTCAAAGTACTTTCATGAAACAATGGAAATGAAATCAACTTTTGACAAACTTAAGTGATAAAAATCAGAAGGCATCATTCAGTGCTGATCACATAGTAGGCATTTAATGAATGTATGTGTAATGGAATTGAATTAAAATATTTTATAAACATAAAGGATGCTGAGGGGGAAGGGAACATTATCATTGGCTTCAAATATCTGAACAATTGCCTCATGGAAAAGAGATTAAGCTAATTCTGTGTTTGTGTGCGTGTGTGTGTGTGTGTGTGTGTGTGTGTGTGTGTGTGTAAAGATTTAGGACTAGTGAAAGAAAATTAAAGGGAATCAGATTTTCAGTTTGGTACAAAGCAGAAGTTTAGTAATTAGAACTGTCCAATCATGAAATGGACCATCTCAGTAGGTGTGGAACTTGGAGGGTTTCATGTGACGCATTGGTATAATCTGTCATGATTCTCGTTGAGAACTTTAGATATCTAGATTGGGTACTAAGACACTGGATAGAATGATGGGTCTGGAGTCAAGAAGACACATTTTACTTCATTCAAATCTGGTCTGAGACACTTATTAGCTGTGTTACCCTGGGCAAGTCACTTAACCCTGTTTGCCTTGGTTTCCTCATCTGTAAAATAAGTTAGAGGAAGAAATGGCAAACCATTCCAGTATCTTTGCCAAGAAAACCCCAAATCAGATAATAAAGAGTCAGAAATGACTGAAATAACTCAATAACAACAAAAATCAGGTGTTGATACCCTTGGTGACCCACCCTTTCTTTTTTTTATCTCCATCATAGTACTCTTGATCCCTTCTACCTTTCAGATACTTTAATGTGGATTTTGTATTCACATATTTGCAAGAGGATTCTGTATTCATAATTTCAGAATTGAAAGGGCCCTAAGAGCAATCAAATTCAACACACACCTGAAAAAAACTCTCCTACAATTTTCCAGAGAAGTAGACATTCAGCTTTTACATGAAATCTCCATGGAGTGTGAACCCATTATCTGACCATGTTGCAAATTACTTTTTTTAATATGTCTAATTGTGAAGATATTTCCCCTTATATTAAGTATAAATTTGCCTCTTGGCAATTTCCACCCATAGCTCCTGGTTCTGCCCTCTGGAGTCAAGCAGATCAAGCTTAATCCCTCTTCCCTGGGAAATTCCTCCAAATACTTAAGGACAGCTGTCATGTTTGCCCTAAGGCTTCTTTTCTCCAGGCTAAATAGGTACTTATATGACATGATCTCAAAGCCCTTTACCATCCTGGTCACCCTTTTATGAACACACTCTATCAAATCAATATCTTTGCTACAATGCTTATACTTAAATTCTAGTTTAACTAAGGATAGAGTATACCCAGATTATTACTTTCCATGTTCTGGATACTATGTCCCTCAATAAAGCACAAGATAACATTCTACCTTTTTGGCTGCCATGTTGCACTATGGACTTGCATTAAGCTCGAGGTCCTTCTCTAATTCCTTTCTTTTCAATAATAGTTGTGACCTATCCACACTTCCTCCATTTTGTACTTATGAGTTTGATTTTTTTTTGAACCTATGGGTAAGATTTTACAGGTAGCCCCATTAAATTTCATTCTATTAGCTTAAGTCTGGTGAAATTATTCTGGGACCCACTTTTTCCTCCAGTATATTCCTTATTTCTCTCTGTGTCATACTATCTGCAAATCTGACAAGCAAGTCATCTATGTTTTCACCTACATTACTGAAAAAAAAAATAGGACTGAGCTTATCATAGCACCTGGCACATAGTAAGTGCTTAATAAATGCTTGCTGACCTGAATTGACTTGATGGGTTTAGGAAAGGATTCCTGAAGACTATAGATATAATCCCCTTCCAAGTTATTCATACTACTCTTGAGTTAAGACCATTCTACTATTTCTGAATCCATTTTGTTGTTGTATCAGCTAGCTCACATCTCCTTATCTTGTCTGCAAGGATAGTAAGAAAGATTTTGTCAAATACTTTGCTAAAATCTAGGTAAACTATATTCGCCACATTCTTAATATACCAGTCGAGTAATCCAGTCAAAAAAGAGATAGCTTTATCAGTTATTTCTAAGATTTCTGTGTGTGTTCTAGCTGGCCCAGTTTTTCATGATACCTAGTTGATATTGTCAATGTAGGTATTAACTGTTAATTTGGCAACTGATATTTGTACGATTAATTGGTGGATCTGTTTATAGCCAAGCAGGAGAGAGCTAGTAGTGAGATGTTTGATTTTTTAAAAATTCCTCTACAGAATCCTGAATGGGGTTGTGCAACTGTAACCCCAAAATGAGGTAGATTATGAAACCCAGTTATTCACTGGAATTTCTAGAGCAGTCAGTATCTGGGAGGTGGGACTGTGGGCTATAAAGGGATTAGTGATGTTTTGTGTGGTGCCATTCTGTTGGTAGAGGTAGCAGCCCTTGGGAGCTGGCTGTTGTGAGTTGGAGGCCACCAACCAAATTCCTGACAATCAAATGGAGTATTCTATTCTCTCTCTTTTTTTTTTTGAGTTATATCCTAAAGTGGGAGTTTTGAAACTTTTCAAAGTCACAGATTTTTATTGTACACCAGCCTTGAGAGTTTAATAAAAGAGGGAACTCCCTCATAATAAGGTACCTTTCTCAATGTAGATCAATACAAAATTTATAATCTAAATAATTCATAATCTGAAATTTATAATCTAAAAGAGTTAGTTGGGGCACTGAGGAGTTAAATGACTTACTGAGGATAACACAGATAGTCTCTGTTAAAATGAACCAGCTTCTGTTACTTATTCCCTGTGAGCCGTTGGGCAAGTCAGTTATTTTTTTGGACATCTTATTTCTCATTAAACCCAGGTCTTTCTGACTTTGAGGCCTGTTCCCTATGCACTGTGGCACAGTGTTATATATTTTTTAAAAGCAACACTCTGATCAAGGTATAAAGTTTAACAATATAAAGAAAATAATGCCTTCAGTGATGCATGCATTCATTGGTGTGAAAACTTGCTCTACTAATATAGGCCTCAACCTTTCTGTTGAGATGGTCTTCCTGAGTTATTATGATTGTATAGAGACTTAGTTGAAAGGTACATTGACTTGCCCCAGGTTACAAATTAGGTGTAGTGGCCAACTTGGTACTCAAATCCAGGTCGAAGGTCTCTATGTCCGGGACTCCTTCCAAAGCATCAGAGCTTTGTAGTAAGACTGAGGTAGCCAGAAATGGTTCACAGATGAGGAATATGAGTCCTCAAGAGCTTGGATAATGGATATTCATTGAGAGAGCTGGGAGCAGAGCCCAGGCTCTAAATTCCCAGGCCAGGGTTTTCCCCACTTCATCCTTGTGCCCACTTGGGTAAAGGAATGGCTTTGTCCAAGGAAACTGCCTGGCAGATCAGACCCAAAGGTATTTTCCTGCCTGCCTTTTGTGGAAAAGAGGTATGAGGAGGAAGCTAGACTCTCCTGCCCTATCCTATAGATAGCATCTGAGCAATAAGTAATCAGCCAAGGGAAAGGGCCATCCCAGGAAGTCATTGAGGCTGACAGGTATGGCGGCTGGGTTAGCTCCCTAAGCACCATTTTGCTCCCATTAGCTCCCTGCCTAATGAAAGAAACAGTGGTAAGAGGCCCGAGGCTGCCAAATTAGAGACAGATGAAAGGCCCTTCACTCACCCGCTAGCTCATCTCAGAGATCATGATGAGCCTTGTAACTTCTGTCGGCCAATGGGAATTCCTGTTCCCTTAAAATTGGACAAAGAGTAAGCATAATGAAAAGAAGAGAAGGAAGTTCCAGCTACAAAGTGATGTCTACCTATTAGTTAACAACTGCCTGCTCTGTTTGCTGAAGTCTCTGTACTCCGAGGAAAATAAATATTCTTAAGATGACTCCTGGTTTTTCTTACAGTTACAGAGCACAGGATTGATACAGAACCCTTTTTTTTTTTCCTTTGCAGAAAATAATTTCCATTGAAGCTAAGGCTGATTTTAAATCAAGGTCCAAGGGGAAAGTCAATGGTGTTGTTAAAAGAGGCAGAGATGGAGTCAAGAGGCTTGGTTTCTAATCCTGTTCTTGTCATCTGTGTGACTAATGTGTTATTTTCCCTCTTTGGGTCTCAGCTTTCCCATCTATAATAATGAAGGGATTGAATCATCCTAGGATTATAGATTTAGAGCTGGAAGGGACATCAGAGATCATCCAGTCCAGCTTCCTAATTTACAGATGAAGAAACTGAGATCCAGAGAGAAAAAGTGATTGTCCAAGATCACTCTGATGATAAGTGACAGAAACAGGATTTAAATTTCCTCTGTCTCTAAATCCCTTGCTCTCTCTTCTGTAATATGTTGCCTCCTATAAGATTCTCAGGATTTAGACCTGGAAGAAATTTTAGGGATCATCTAGATCAGTGGTTCCCAAAATTTTTTGGCCTACCGCCCCCTTTCCAGAAAAAAATATTACTTAGCGCCCCCTGTCACATACTATCACCGCCCTTTTACAGTTATTTACCACCCGAAATGCAGCTGTGGCCATCACTGCTCTCCTGGATTGCCGCAGCACCCACCAGGGGGCAGTGGCGTCCACTTTGGGAATCACTGATCTAGATCAATCCCTAACTTCACAGATGAAAAAAACTAATGTCCAGAGTGGTCAAGAAGGAGAGAATAGTAGGGCAGCTGGGTAGCTCAGTGGATTGAGAGCCAGGCCTAGAGATAGGAGGTCTAGGTTCAAATTTGACCTCAGACACTTCCCAGCTGTGTGACCCTGGGCAAGTCACTTGACCCCCATTGCCTACCCTTACCACTCTTCTGCCTTGGAGCCAATACACAGTATTGACT